>NC_050525.1:14536233-14580943 GCF_002922805.2 Oryzias melastigma
ATTAAGCCTCATTTCCACTGAGTGGTCCGGTGCAGTCTGTTTTTTTAGCGTTTCAATTGTAAAATGGACCCAGGAAACAGTACCAAACCATCCCTCTTGAGGGCTCATCCGTTTTAGAGCCATATAAAAGTGGAACGGGACGTTTGGGGTGGAGCCGCTGTAGCCACCTATTGATTAGCAGAAAGTAATGATGACATCAGAACTGCTATATAGCTCTATATATATACTAAGCTAGCATTTCTGTTTTCCTCTTTACGCTGTATTCTTCTTAGCTTCTTTCAAACAACACTAAATTCCTGTTATACACAATTTACCAGAAGTAAATCAAGAAAAAGACGAGCTGCTGGAGGACCTCCATTGTTGTTGCTTTTGGTGTGAATATGCTAACGTGGCTAATGTGTAGCGGTGTCGGACTGTTTTTTTTTTTACATGTTAATAACAAGGTTGGAGTTAGCATGTTCACGGTAACGTTTATTTTAGCGGTATCATTCTGTATTTTTTATGTGTTATAACAAGAGTTGGGAGTTATGGGTATGCTAATGTGGCTAGCATGGCTAACGTGTAGCACATCACTAACAAGCTTGAAAATCGACTGTTCATTCAAGGTGTGCCTCATAATCCTGTAGTGCGGAAAATTCGGTAAATCCTAATATATATGGGCTTTCAAAGATTAATCTAGCTAACATTCTTTAATCGACAGGAAAACAAGTTTATTAGTTGGCAGCATTTATGACTTGTATTTTATAATTAAGTATATTTTGAATGTGTTTTAATACCTAGTCATGAATCTTTACACTATGACTATTTCTGTAAATGCTTTCTTTTATCTCCTGCGCCAGCATATCAGTAAAAATGACTGTTAGGTTTTCAGAGTTGACGGGTCGAACACTGACGCTGTATCCTGTCAAACCTGACAGTGTGGTAACAGTGCGCCAAGAGTTGAAACTCGGGGCCTCTGAGGGCATGTCAGGCTACGCCGGGATTGGAGAGTTGAATGTTGCAGCCAGAACTTTAATGAAAGGAACGCCCCAGGCACACAGACCCCTTTTGCTCACTGTCAAAGTAACGCTTGCCCAAGACCACACCCATTAGGCAAAGTCAAGCCATCTGAAGAAAAAGGCTTTCTGAGGTTAAAAAAAAGGAGTATTTATTTCAAATAGTCAGATAGTCATGCAAAGGGCTTTAGAATTCCTTTTTTGTTCAGAGTGACGACCATTATCTGGCAATATCCCAGAAGACTGAAAGATAAATTAGACTCCGGAGTCTAGACGCTGCTGATGGAGCTACTCCAGAAGGCTGGCTGGGGAGACGAGCTGGGCATCTGAATCAAGCTGGAGACGGAAGGACAGGGTGTGAAGTGAAGATTTAAAAAGAAAAGCACACTTTTTGAAGCTAATTTACTCCAAAAATAATCATCATCATTGCTTTTTTCATTAGTGTCTACTAGTTTGGAGAATCAATCTTTTTTTTCTTGGATTTCTCTGAATTTTATTGTAAACTCCAACAAATACTTACATTTATTTATTTATTAATATATTTATTAATTGGTTTAAAAATCGATTACATTAAGTTAATCATTCATAAATCTGTCTGCATTTGCTGTTTATCAAAGACAAACTCATTTTAATAGTATATTTGGGGGACATTAGGGATAGTAACTCATGATTTTATAAATGAGCTTAAAATAAAATCAGTCAAGCTCATTTTCTTGAAAAATCCGATAAAGGATCATAAGGACTTTTGATTCTTATTATTTTTTTATTTATTCTGTACCATTAACAACATTAGCAAGATTTTTGGTATATTTTCATATTTTTATTGATTTAATCAATGCAATAGTTCAGGATGAGAAGAATATATCAGATTTCACTTCATTTAAAAGTTGTTATTTTATAAAAGGTTTTAAAAAGGCATTGAGGACTACTTTTTTCCATTGTTCATTTTAAACAACAATAAAACCTGAATTTTAAAAAAATAAAGACCCTTATTTCAAGTAAAATAAATGTTTGTTTTTTTCTGTCCTTAAAAATAATTCATAAAAAGAAATTTTTCAATAGCAGAAAATCTTTGTTTAAGAAAAATCAGTCTTAGTGTCTAGATTTTTAAATTAGAATCGTTGCCAATACCATGTCCATGACATTATTTTTGTTTATTTAGAGTAGTTTGTTTCTAATTTCAAGATTTTCTTTCTAATTTATTTCTTGTGAGACTATTTTTGTAGTGAAATTCTAAGAATCAACCTAAATCTACTGTTAAGTATGTACAGACAAAGCAGAACTGGGTTGTTTTAGAAAAAAAAAAATACAGTTTTAGAGATCCAAATTATTTGCTGCCCATATTTTTTAGCTTTTAATTTTCATTTTTGGATTTTTGTTGTTTAATGGCAAAAGCAGAAATGATCAAACCTCAGTGAAACCAATGAGGTGCTCCATATAGTATCTTTATAAATCTCTGATTTCTGTTCCATGATGAACTGGTCAGTGAGAAGAAGCCTGGAGCTCAGTTCATCTGCTCTGCTCTGGGATTTTTGCCCATGGTAGCACTACTGCCGTGTTGACTTTTACGCATGAGTTGATCAGGCACTTCACATGACCTCCTGACCGAATCACAGCTCCAGCTACATGGATATGGAGCGTCGTTTACAAATGCAACGGGAACGCTGGTGATTAAAGCTAAACTTATGACCAAAAATCTGCTTTCAAACACAATAGTTTTAAGTTACGCCAGCTGTAAAATAGACAGAAAAGTTCATACATGTGTGGCTACACAGTCAGGCGAGGTTTCTGCCTCAGTCACTTCTAACTCTATCATTAAATCTACCATAACGTTTCATGCTATATTCACCACGGAAAAAATATTTCTCCTAATGAAGTGGTAAACTTTGAATCTTAATGAGTGACATTAAATTAACATGGCGCAAACCAGGTTAAAGAGTTACCGTGGTAACAAATATTTTTACATCGGTGGAAATCTCAGTGAGCGAGAACTTTTGCACATAATTAAGAATGAGAAATGATGTCTATTCTTATAGACATGTTATTATCATCTGATCAGATACCTGCTGGGCGCTGCATGCTGGGTTAGTATTGAATCTTCATATATATCAGCGATGAAAAAGATTTGAACACAGAGGAGTTGGAAGAACATGACTCTCAGGGTGAAGTTAGCATGCAGTAGAAGCACGGAAAACCATGTTTTTGCTTTTTTTTTTAAACCGTAATATGTCCGTTGCACAGGATACCATGGATATAAATCAGCAAACTTTAGTTCTATAAAGCAATATGGTGATTTTTTTTTAGGCTTTTCAGTAGAACGCGTCAAACTACGTTCAAACTGCCCTCAATGGAGAAATTAATCATTTTACTCGACTGGATTTGATGACATGAAGTCTTTCATTTGTTGGAATAGAGATGTGAAAGAAAAAGCTTGGAGAAGATTCACCAGATTTTTGCACCAAGTCTCTCCCAACTGTTGTAGGTGATAGTAGAAGAAGAATGTCAGATGTCTTACAATCTAACAGAGAAGAACATGGGAGTGTCTGCAGCAAAATATTTAAACAAACACTTCTGCAACTCTGGAAAAAGTTTTTTTTCTTAATTCAGGGTGAAGGAAAGTATGGAGTGTAAAATAACATGACACAAGCAAACTTGAGCTGAAATACTGAGCAGAAGACCTTCACATGTTGGATAGCTGAACCTAAATCCTCTATTTTTCTTTTGTCTGTCAAAAGTTTTTCCCCATATGCTACGAGTAAACTTTAGTTGGAGAAATTTTCCAGGTATAAGACGTTAAAGCAACAGGTTGAATGTTGTATTTTTTTTTTTCTCACCATAACTCTGCGTAAACCTGCTGCAGAATTAATGCATAGCTGTACTGCAGCTCTGCTTATGTGGATCAACCTGCAGCCGGGTTTTTGTGTAAATATCTGTAAACACACAAAGACAGATTGCACAATAATTACTGGGGAAATCTGAATCAAATGTATGGAAACATTTTTGCATCCAAAAATAAATAAAATAGATCAAAAAGTTGCACATTCTTGAAGATAAAGCAGAGATAGGAATGGTGCCTCCTGCTGACCTCTTTATCTCAATGACCTGCTGGAGCTATGCAGGACATGAAAAACATTTCTCTTGACTGAACTCTCATTGGATAGATCAGCAAAATCTATGAAAACAATATGACACAATTTGGTACAATAGTAGTGAGGCAAACACTGTCCCTAAAAGCAACAGCTCTGTCCTAATGTGAAAAAATGTCAAATAAATCTCAAGGTCAAAAAAACTTTAATTTAATAATATTCATAATTGTAGTTTGATCATAGTTTCCACTATAGTGAATTATATTAGTTGAATGTGCAATATTTTATGAATAATGTTGCCAAAATGTGAACCTCAGAGTTTGTTCAATCAGAACTTTAAGTTGCAACCAGCTGTGATCAACTCATGTTTTCACTTTAGTCTAGGATCTTTTGGAGGCAAAGCCCTCTTTCAGTGTTATGAACAACTAACTATTTATTGAAAACAAGGAAGATTTTCTTTCAATAAACATTTTACTTCTTTAATGTCAATGTTTCTCCTTTCATGCCAATTGAGCAAAAAAAATTAAAAAATGACAAAAAATCTCTAAAAGGGGATTTTTTAAAATGTCTATTGATCTATCTGCCTTCGATCCATCTATCATCCATCAATCGATCCATCCAACCTCATCCATCAATCATCTATACATCCATCCTTCTAACCACCGTCCACCCATCCTCATTCATCTGTCATCCATCAATCTATCAATCCATCCATCTATCATCTATGCGTCCATCCATATATTAACCGTCCAACCATCCATCCAAACTCATCCATCTATCATCCATCTATCATTCCTGCCTCCATCCATCCATATACCCATCCATCTATCCATCTATATATCCATCCATCATCCATCCATCCATCCACTCATCATCCATCCATCTATCATCTATGCGTCCATCCATATATTAACCGTCCAACCATCCATCCAAACTCATCCAACTATCATTCCTGCCTCCATCCATCCATATACCCATCCATCCATCCATCCATCCATCCATATATCCATCCATCCATCCATCCATATATCCATCCATCCATCCATCCATCCATCCATCCATCCATCCATATATCCACCCATCCATCCATCCATCCATCCATTATTCATCCATCCATATACCCATCCATCATCCATCTATCATCAGTCCATCCATCCATCTGTCTATCTATTTTTTTAAATACCTATGAATGTTTTAGGCTAATATAGACAGTTTACATAAAGTTACATCAGTTTGAATACAACCTGGTCATGTGATTATGAGTTAACAGATGTTTGTGTTCCAACTCAATCCCATTTTAAATTGTTTTTAGCTTATTTTAGTTTTTTTTCTAAAAGTTTTTAAAATTATAAAACCACTAGAAAGTGTGTACTTTATTTGTGTAGTGATTTAAAGGGGTCATACAGTGAAAATTATACTTTTTTAGATTTTAAGTGTATTTTACTGTTCATTCCTATCTATAAAGAACCCCAAAGCAGCATTTTGATCCGTTCATGCATTTAAGAGTAATCCTCTAAAAACCTGCAATGTCTGCAGCAGCCCCTCCCATTCCCACAAAAACGAGCGGGTGGAAACGTGCTGACATAAGCACGATATTAACCTCCCCTCCAGGAAGAGTTTTTCATTTTAGATGCAGAATACTGTATATCTTCCAGTCGTGTCCTGTCTTCAGAAAATTCCAGCTCAAACCGGTTTTGTTACTTCATGCTAAGCTCCCTTTAAAATCTTTGAGCTATCAAACTATAAAAACATGCTACATTAAATATATGATGTTGCCTCACTATTTTTAAAGTACTTTGTATTTTTACATGCTGTAACTGAATCAAATCGTATTAGATTGTGGTTCAGGTTTGTTGCTAAAATAAAGTGCTGTTGAAGATCGGTTCAAGCGCTGCCAATTAGGTCTAATTCTGTAGCGAAGAAAAAAACCCGAGCTGTTAAACACTTAGTTAACAGGCTTTGTGATTGGACTTGATTGCCTGTTGCTATGATCTCCACAAAAGCTACAGTTGTAAATAATTAGTGTTACAGTGAATGTACTAAGTTAAACGAGGCCTCTCCTCATCACATTTTCTGCCTGGAGCCAGCCAAAGTCTTTCATAACTCTTGGTTCGGTCAGACAGCTGCTTTAAAGCCTTAAATCATGTGATAGTTCCACTTTGAGCCACATTTTTACGACTTACCAGCATACAAACGCTGAGACCCTTTTGAAAAGAGTATTAGGATGAGACTTATAATTTTTTTACCCTAAAACTATTAATGGGAGTATCAGGATATCCATACATCACCAGCTTCAGTGTGGTCTACTCTATTAAAGTATTGATTACTAATTAATAAACGAGGAAATACAACTCCACGAGTCAGTTTGAGACTTTTTTGATTATGATGTGAGTGACTCGAGTGTTTGGTGCCAAAATAGGTAAAGATGGTTAAATAGAAAGATCAGAGGTCTGTCATGGGAGGGACAGAACTACCTGTATTAAGAAATAAATGAAATGTTATGTGATTATTTCTTTGTTTATTCATTTTCTTATTAGAACAGTCTGAAAGAACGACGCCTCTGTTCTGTATATTTCACACCTAATTTTTAGCTCCATTGATGACATTCTTAGGGCTACTGGAACTCTTTAACCATTTCCGTAACTTCAGAGGATTCTGAAGCGGAGGTAAATAGATAAGCAATAATTTACTTTATTATTGGGTTGCATATTGTAAAAGAGTGTAAAGGGTTAATAGAAGTTTGTAGGTTCAAATCCTAGGTGGATTTCCTGCTCTTACCTTGCTTAACATGAATCTGTGTTTTTGATTTTTTATATGGTGATTAAAATAGTTGCTAAACAAACCCACAAGAAAACTTTTCGGCAAGCAGGCATTCGGGTCACATGACTAAAACCAATCAACTGCTGTTTTAAAGAGAGGTTAAACGTGGTCGTGAGTATTAAAGAATTAATTTCTATTTTCACAGGCTTCCTCAGTCACATCCACCTTGTAAGAACCTCCTCCATCACACATGGATGGCTATAACAGACACAGTGTGCTTGGACGCTGTCACTGCGCCTCTCTGCCTTGGCAGCGCCGGTCCCAGTGGACATGATCTCCGAGGACGTCTTACTCTGTCAGTCGCTGTGTCTAAAGGAAGAAAAAAAAAAAGAGGAATCAGGGGAGCAGGGTTTAAAGAAGCCGTTAGATTCTTCCTCCTCTAATTCTGCCTGTGGATCCCGGTTCAGGTTGTGCTCAAACACAGTGGGGAGATTAGCGCGGATCTTTACCAAAACTTGGACCGCCGGCAAATCCAGTTGCAATGACCATGTGGAGAGTGAGGCTGGGCTTTCAGAGCCCAGTAGCCCAGCTCACCATGGCAACAGTCCTCACTGCTTGGCCCTGCAGCTGCATCACTTTTCTGCACACTGCATGCAAACCAGGTCTCCTGCATTCCTCACACCAGATAAGGGGCGCATGGACACTTTCAAACACACACTTTCCATTCAACCAACCAAAAAACGAATTATTCCTTGCAAAATGTATTAAAGTAAAGACATAAAAAAGGGGGGAAAATACACCAAGATGACATTTATGAGCAAGAGCTTGTTATTTATATAGGTTTGTTTTCATTAGTTAACCAGAATAGCTATAAAGAGTTGCGTCAGCCGTTTGCTCTTATTTAAAGTGTTTGGGACTGTGATTGTGAGACCAAGCTGCCTTCAAGCCTCTGCAGCTTTAACAGCTCAGCACAGAAAGGCCACATGCTGCCAGGAAGCCATTAAGGTCTGTCCGCTCCTCTACACCTGTTTTTTGAACGCCAGCCATTGTTGCACGCTCCGTCACCGTGCTCAGAAATGCCGCTCGTAGGATATTTTCCCCTAAATCTTCATGAGTTGTGGCTTTTCACGCCTAAGCTAATGCATTTATGAGTGTAAGTAACACTGCGGTATGCTGTTTTTGAATTACCCTTGCGCTGATGGGATTTGATCATCCAAGGCCAGTCACAATGCCCCCCAAAATGCCATAGCTGCCCCCCATAACATGATGGCCCACAAAAATCCGATAACTAAAGAAAGAAAAATTACTAGACAAAAAATAATCAAACAACTAAAATGAAAGGGGGAAAAAGTAAGGACTGACTGACAGACATATAGTCACAAAAAAAAGCAGCTTCAGCACAAACTACTGCTTGCACTTGCAGAGACAAAAAGCATTCAACAAATCAAAGGAGAAGATGGTTAAATGGAAAGATCATGGGTCTGAAACCTGCAGCTCCAGAGCCACCTCTTCCACTGTGGCTCTCTGGTTACAGAAAAATAGTTTTTAGCCTTTAAAAGCTAATAGTACAAAGCTAAAACGTTTTGTGCATCGTGTACCACGGAAAATCAAATGGAGGTACAACTAGAATTAAGTCAAACTGGATTATAAGAACAATATTTAAATGTGCCCTATTGGGGTTGAGAAATACAGTGAGTCCCAATTGGTTCTGATTTATTTTTTGAGTTGATTTATGTATTTTTGGCAGAGATCTACCACAAATGGTGAAATAAACTTGTTTTTTTTTATAACTGCTGACATTACACTTCCTGCTACAACATTGGCAGCATTGAGCTGTTTCTATATTAAAAGGAAATTATGTGAACCTCGGTCAAAAGTTAAAACTGTTTCATATTTTGAAAAAAAAAAGGATATTTTCTCTTTATATTGATATTTTATTCATACAAAAGAAGTCGATCTTTATTTATCGTAATGGTAACCATGACATGAATACAAATCTGTGTCTTGTTTTTCTAAAGGATGAAGTGAGCCTTTGTGGCTCCTGCTGGTTGTGTAAGAGTTGAAGGTTGCAGACCCCTGATGAACTGATATGATGATATCATAGTTTTCTATGCATTTTAGGGGCTCAGATATTCCACCTGCAGCCTAAAGTGATCCAGGTACGTGATCAACGGCAGGATCAGACTTACTAACTTAAAAATAAACACAAAATCTTACATTAAACTCATATTTCTCACCATTTTTTTGTTTTTGTTTCTGCACATATTCAGTCAGAGCTTGTCCATAAAATAATAGTACAGTACTTTCTTACTTAGTATTGATTATTTTTTAATAATCTTTCATCTTCTTTGCTAAATTAATACGGACACCATAAATACAGACACAACACCCCAGCATGGGAACATTATCGACACTCATCCTCTCCTCGTGGCTTCCCCGCCTAACTATCGGTTCTTTGTTTGAAAGGTATTTGGACACTTTCTGGTAGGGAACAAAACTGTTGCAAAACCTTTAAATGTTTCCACCTTTTTGGACAGAAATAACTTTCTCATCACACACAATAAAAAGCATTTTTTTTTTTTATTATGTTACCACAGACAACATTTTAGCGCACTTTACACTCCAAGGAAATGCATGTTTTTCTTTTTTTGTGGCATTTTTCTGACGACGGCGGACATATATAAAGAAAATGAAGCTTGAAAATTGCATTTCTGAGTACTCTTTTAATCAGATTTTATTCGTGTTTAAGAAAATATGCGGGGCGTCCCCTCTTGGCTAGCTCTGCAGCGGGGAGGAGAACGGGGGAAGGGCTGCTCCTTATCAACACTCCTGCCCAGAATTTAGAATCAAATTTCTAATAAACTGATGCCATTGCGCGGAAACTATGTCCTAGAAACTGGCAGACTTTTTTATTTTGGTTAAAAGTGACATAATCATAATCAAACGACCACTTTTGGGAACACTAACAGTAGATCAAAAGATGATCGGAGTGGGATTTTAAGACTCCAGGCTGAAAGAGAAGTTGTCAAATGCAGCAAAAACTGTCCTTCCTCTTCCAGTTTCCCTCCGTGTTAAATGAAGCAGTCGGTGGCACATCAAGGAACACTGTAAATTATTGAAGGTGAACAGGTTCTGACCTGCAGCTGAACTGAGCGCACAGAGGCCAAAACGCCGAGCAACGGCGGCACAAGGGATCGACTCCCCTCAGCGATGCGGATGCCATACATGGGACAAACATACCACTCTGTCACGCGTTTCCTAAAAAGACAAGCAGCCAGCCAAGGGTTTAACCAAACCGCTGCGCAGCATTTGTCTGTGAGAGATCCTGTTCTGGGGGAACAGTGGCAGGATCGTTGTGTCAGGTGTGCAAGCCAAAAGTGAGATGTTTTTTTTTTTTGTTTTTTTTTAACAATCAGACGGGATGCCAGAATGCGCACAGAAACTTGTCACATCACTTGAAGGCAGCCCACTTTCCTGCTGTCTTGGTCCACAACACATTTCAGGATTTGTCCAAATTGACAGACACCTCAAGAGTTTGTCTGCATCCCTGTTTTGATACTTCTTTATAATTAACTATATGATCAATAAAATCACTAAGATTACAATTTTTTCCACAAAGATGTCAACAGAAAGTCTTAGGAAATTGCTGTGTCTCACCCAGAAAAAGGACTTTCTGCTCCCAGATTTTGTTCTGCTCCTGATAATGCCCGAATCTCCATGCTGAGCTTTATTTTTGAAGAAAAAAAAATGAAGCAGGAATATTCTTCCACTTGCCCCCACCGAAAAAAAAAAGAAAAAATGAAATCTGCTATGAAGCACAAAGACTAAAAAATACAACATCTTCCATGAACACAAGAAAGAACGTCGTTTTAAATTTGATTACAAAGATAACAATAAAGCTCACTGGGCTCAGAGAGGCGCGTTTAAGCGCCCACTTCTAATGAAAAGTCCATGTAAACACATGTCTACGCATTTTTGACTTCCGCATTCAAAACTCTCACGTTTACATGTTGCGCATGACGTTTTAAGGGTGTTTTGCTGCTCTACGTAGAAAACACACTGTGCTTGGGCGCCTGTCAAAAGTTAAACCAGTTAAAATTTGGCTAATCCTGGAATCTGATTTGGTAGTAACAAATGGATGGCGTCTTTTTCAAAACACGGACAAGTGCTTGAAAAATTATCATGAAGGAGAAATTAATAATTGAGGTTTGTGCCCACCTGAATTCTATGACACCAAGACCAAATTCGAATTCTTCCCCTACCCCTACGGCTTCTCCCTACCCCTCCAATTGTAGGGGCATTTGAAGTGGTAGGGGTGTCCGAAATAGTTTTTTGTAAGGGCTAACCCTCACCACGGAGGGATCCAGACCCCTGTGCCGCGAGGGTGAACTTCACTGAAGTTTACATTTAAATGTAAATAATGACTTTTTGTTTTAGCATGGAATTTTTAAAGTTATAAAACCTATGTTGTCATGTATTTGCACTAGCAGCTCTGCACCAACGTAGCTGACCGGCGATTATTGATGATGTCATTTAATGGGAGTGACGTCCAACTTCAAAAACACTATTTTTCCAGGATTCTGTTTGCAGGGCTAAATGTAGGGGTCGGGAGAGGCTGTAAGGGTAGATGAAGAATTTAGATTTGGTCCAAGTCTCTCATGTATCAGAATAGAGCTGTGGAATAAAAAACCTGCAGATTTGCACCATGTCGCATCAAACCTCCTCCAACTGTGAGTACATGTGCTTGTATAGGATACTGATAGTTCAGTGTGAACACCATATACTAAAAGCATAAAAAAAAAGCGATCTGGGCATTCTTGAACACGCCACACATGCCCAGAAGAGCTGACATATAAACTTAATTTCTATTTTTCTTAACTTTTGCTTTCCTGAACCTTATTTTACTCAATAGTTATCCACCCAAGTACAGCATGTTTTATCCAGGAAGTCTTTGGATTAATCTATCTATCGACCTGTCCATTTGTCCATCCATCTTCTGAACCCGCTGAATCCCTTTTGGCGTCACCGGGTTGCTGGAGCCTATCCCAGCTACTGTTAGGTGAAGATGTGGAGTCTTCAGACCTTTTTCTTGGAAAATGTTTGGACAGATCATTCATTTCAAATCACTAAATGACAAAGTGGCTGGTCAAAAGCAAAATTATTTAACCTTGTTTTTTTTTTTTTGTTGTTTTTTTTATAACAAATCAAAAATCAACATAACTTACTAAACCCGAGCGTGTAATGTAGACCATAAGTAGCAGGAAGAAGAACAAAACCTCAGATGCAAACAGGGATGAGCTAAGACGACTACCTGACCAATGAAATGCAGAAACCAGGGGAACATGGGCAGACGGAGGTGATGATCAATGACAAACAGGTGTGCACGGAGCAGGTAAGAACCAGGCAGTGAAACTCAACACAATGCACAGAGGGAAGCTGCTAAAAATAAAAACAATGAATGATCAGGAAGTGGGAAACCTAATGCAAAGCTGAAAGCAAATCAAACAAAACTTCAAAATACTAACTTTTCATTTGTTTAGTTATTACATCTATGGATCTCCTTAGAATTACAAAAGATATATTTGTATTTAAAGTGTTTGACCACCCAATGACAAAAAAACATCATATATGGCAGAACTTAAGAACAATTTATTGAATTTAACTTTTTCATTTGGAATATTTTGTACAAATTAGTTGATGTGTTATTCATATACAGCCACCAGCCCACTTATTTTCAACTGTTTCACCAAGCATAGATCATCAAAGAAATGAGTTTTAAAACATTAGAAGCTGCTTTTAAAAAAAGGTTTGTCTAAAGGAGACAAAGTCAAAGTTATAATCTCTCAAATAAATGAATCCAGGGAGATTTTATTGTGCTTGTTTCACTTCACAGATTTACTGTATAGGTAGGCAGCTGCATTGGGTTGAGAGACACACCTCATTTTGTGTTTGCTACATAACGGTCTCATAGTATACAGTGTGTCTTACTTACTGGGGCCAAAACCAAAAACCCTTAGGACAAAAATGGTTCAAAGTGGCATCAGTTTCAAAATTCTGTTGGTATAAAAAGCTGATTTTGCCAGTAAGTTCATCATGAACCCACAACATCACTTAATGGACAAAGAGCTCCTGGATATAGCACCTTCCAGTTGGTAGTGGGCAGTCAGGTGTCATGGTGAACTGGAAGAGTCTCAAAGTGTCATCAGCAGACACAGAACTACTAGTAAAGTTTGTGACAGATCGCAACCATGACCAGGATCTTTAAACAGACATGCTTTTGCAAATACTACACAGCTACAGGCCCGTAGGTACTAGATAAACCATTCGCAACCGACTCCACTGCTTTGACTTGAATGTCAGCCGACCATTGCAGGTGACTCAACTGACACAGACACGTTTACAGTGGGCACATGTAACCTGAAATAATGGTTGTTGTCGTTGTTAGAGAAGGTGAGGTGGACGTTACGCCAATCCCAATGTAGTTCCCAGGGTTGTCTTGGTGAAAGAGGTGCAACAGTCTGGAAAAGCATTACCAGGCAGCACAAACAATTCAGTTCTTGTAGATGGCCCTCCATGTTCCTACCTCACAGACATCATAGAACCTGTCTCATCTCCAATTTTCTGTTCATGGACAATAATTCCCCAACCACACCATGAAAGAATGATCACAGCTCGACTTCAGGAAGAGTGAGGCCCTCATATGGTATGGCCAGCAATGTCCCCTGACCTGAACCCCATAGAGCACGTCTGGGACCAGCTGAAACAGAGACCGGATGATCGTACCAGACGTCGCTGTCAAGCTGTTAGTGGCAAATGGTGGAATACACGCTATTGACATGCTCTTTTTTTTTTTTTTTTTTTTAATTTTGGGACGGTCTTTGTTATTGTCCTAATTTTAGGGCTTTCTTCTCATTCTCTATTATCTATACCAAAGGGAATTACTACACATTTCCTTAAAATGTAGACCAAATAGGAAAAGCACTCCTGTTCATAACACTGTCGCTAACTTTTTGGGAGTGGCGCATATTTGTACAGATCTATTGTCACCAAATAAATGTCAAAAACTTAAATACCAAATACCAGTGAAAAGTTGAAGTAAAAAATTAAACAAAATCTTTCTACAAACAGAAAACACTGAAAGATGCAGGAAAAGAGAACTTAATGAGCTGTAGATATTTATACCTCTGTGCAATAGACTATATCCATACATTTATCACTCACTGGACACTTTTTTAGATACACTTTTCTAGTACCAGGCTGGAACTCTTTTTACCTTCAGAACTGCCTTAAAACTTTGTGGCATAGATTCAACAAGGTACTGGAAACATCCTTCACAGAGTTTGGTCCATTTTGACATGATAGCATCATATAGTTGCTGCAGTGGGCTGAACATCCATGATGTGGATCTCCTGTTCCACCACAAACCATTCTCTGTAAACCCTAGAGATGGTTGTGAGTGAAAAACCCAGTTGATCAGCAGTTCTGAAGTTCACTCAGACGAGCCCGTCTGGCACTACTATTCCACGTTCAAAATCACTTCAATCACCTGTCTTTCCCATTTTGATGCTCGGCTTGAACCGCTGCAGGTTGACCATCTCTACATGCCTACATGCATTGAGTTGCTGCCATGCGATTGGCTGATTAGACATATTAACGAGTGGTTGGACAGGAGTACCCAATAAAGTGGCCGGTAAGTGTACACAACATGCATACTAGATAGGATTATTAGAGATTTATCAAATTAAATAATTCACTAATGTAATATATTTCACTACACTAGATATGTAAATGAGGGGAAATTTTCATCCACTTCCTATTCCCACTTTGTCTTGGGCAGGGTCACATGGGGGGTGTTGCTGCAGCCTATTAGGAATATTTTTAAGATTTATTGGATTACAAAAATATTTTTCCTGCATTTCTCTCTAACTTTGCTGAGAGCTTGTAAAAAAAACAGATTAAATATAAATATTGGAGTGCTGTGTTTCCAAAAAAAATATTAATTTAACAGAATTTTGTGCTACTACTAAGTAAATCAGAGTAAATAAAAGTAAGAAATAAATTCCTGGGATAACCTTAGGTGTTAAAAATGGTCAAAGCCGTGTTTTTACAGCATCGTAAAAGATTTATAGACTGCATCGCAGCGTGTCTGCCGATGACCTGATGATCCATTTCTTTAACGGAATTAATCACAGCTTGAAACGTATCGCCTGACTGATTGATTTTAGGTACTGCTGCATCACAAGTAAACATACATGCGGGAGCGACTGCCAAGGTCTTCTTAAAAGTAGATCAAATACACAGACGCGTACAGACACACACAGACACACACCGAGTCCCTGGTTTGTCCCCCTGCCCATTTCCTCTGCAGCCTATGGTGTTTCCGCTGGGGTGAGACAGTGCCAGCTCCCTCCCTCTGCTTCCCAGTGGGGTCCTGCCTCCCGGCATCTGTCAGGGCAGCTGTCTCTCCTCTCCACACTGCACTGCACCACGCTACGCCAGGCCTGCACACTCCATCCACAGCTACACGAACACACTTGTTATAAAATGTGAAAATAAGAAGGGGAAAGTAGTGATTTATTATCAAAGGTGCAAAAATATAACTGAAAATGTTGATCAGATGACATTTTTTTTCATACAAAGCCTTCAATATTAATGTATCTGTCTTTTTTTTAACAATATTTGCAGTTCTTTTAACCTAATTTAATAACAATACTCAAAAACAGAAGATTGTTCAGATTAAACAATAAAATCGTGTTTTTGTTTCCCTCCTGTCAAAAACAAAAGTGTGAAAGTGTGGATTTCCAGTGGTTCCAGACTGGCCCACATTGTTTCTGAATAGAAAAGAGAGCAGGGACCCAGCAGCCAAACAGGGGAGGAGGAATAAAAGCAACATACTGGAGAGCAGAGATGAATGAAGGCGAGGCAGCCCAGGTCCAGGTGTGCCAGGAGCTTCACGCGGTAAACAGAAAGGCACGGAGCAGCACAGCTGCTGAAAAATGATCCCTGCCCGGTGAGGCCCAGGAAAAGCAGGCGGGAGGGCGTGTGCGTGCGCACGTGTGCGTCGAGGGGGCGCGGGAGGTCAGGCACGCCGCTGACACAAAAAACCAGACTGACAGCGGCGTGGACTCACCAAGGAGGACGAAAACTTGCAAAACATCCCCAAACATGCGCACTCC
This sequence comes from Oryzias melastigma, assembly GCF_002922805.2. Taxonomy (NCBI): domain Eukaryota; kingdom Metazoa; phylum Chordata; class Actinopteri; order Beloniformes; family Adrianichthyidae; genus Oryzias; species Oryzias melastigma. The sequence continues at coordinate 14,552,251 of NC_050525.1, forward strand.
CACAGGTTGCACACATACACGAACGCGCATGCACACGTGTGTCTTTCTCTACCCCCTCCCCCTGGGGTAGAGGTCCATCCAACACAGATGTAGTCTTGATTAATTGGGCGCAACGCAGGGAAGTAGGTCTGGAAACTACCTGGCAATTTCCTGCAGCCTGTCCTCCCCCACTACCTCCTCTCCACCTACATACCCCCTCCTCCTCCTCAAATTTGGATCACGTAAGTCAGCAGGTGGGCTGCTGGGAGGAACGTCTGCCGTGTGGCGTTGATATTCTGCCGGCGTCCAGCTCGCTGGGCGCCCTACATTGCAGGCACTCCCTCTGGCAATGCTTGCTTTGGCTCTGGGCTGAGAGCTGGAAACGCTGCGAGTCTGACAGACTCTGTGGGTGCACATGCAGGTACACATGCAGAGAAGGGACTGCTCTCCAATGTACAGCAGAGCACATCATAGAAAGGGGAGAACTCAAAGGAAGGGGATTGCAAAAGAGAGGAGACGGAGGAACGGACGGACGTACTGTATTTAGCTCACACTTCTTCAGTAAAGCATGTGGATTACCCAGTGAAGCACAGGCAGGCTTTTTAATGAAAGCACAGGAAGGGGGCAGCAGCTGGTGGCATGTGTTTGAGCCGGGAGGATAAGACCCCTCGTGCTGGGCTTGCCAGCTCCCTTCCTCTCTTGCTTTCCTCATCTCCTGACGCTCCCTTCATCTCACCAACCCCACCTCCCTGCAGAGAATGAACTCCTTTGTCCGTTCCGCTGCTGCCTGTCCTGGAGTTGGGCTGGAGCCGCGGCGGCCTGCTGGCCAGCCAGCACCAGAACCCAAAGCGAACTGAGCTGCATCCCTTATTTTGTTGGCGACAGGCTGCCTCTGCAGACCAGCACAAGTCCCCAGTCACCCTGTGCTGGGAGAGGAAAAAGAAAAATGAGCTCAGCAGAGAGAGACATCAGCAGAAAGCTTGGACTAGACCAGTGAGAGACACTGACAATGGAAATACAGAGACTAGACTGCAGCCAGGAGCAGAGAAACAGGACATTTCACTCTCAACCAAACGGCTGCAAGATGTTTCTCAAAGACAAAAACATTCAAATTACTTGTTACTTTGTTGTGTCTCACCTCTACTGAATCAATCTGGAAGTTCTCCTTCCATGAACTAATAACAGGCTGTAAATCCATGAGATTAAAGAAATGACAGAAATTCATTTTTTTTTTGTTTCAATTAAAACTTTTTTTCAAGCCCTTTTAATAAAAAACACTTAAAATATATATAGTTACTTTTGATTTGTTAGATGATTTGGTACATTTTTGCCCAAAACCAAAGGCCCATAGACATAAGCTGAAGAAACCTTATGTACCGTCTCAAATCTGTTCCACACATTTTGAATGTGGTGTAACTGTCTTACAAATAATTGATTATCAATCAATTTTGCATTCTTTCAATACAGAAAGTTGTTATTTAAAATAATAGATATATATTCTCAACATAAAGTTTTGAAAATGTTTCCCGCCAAAAGGGTTCATGGAGGCAGCCATTTTTAAAAGAGCGGGAAATGCCCTTCTACTGCCCCTAGTGGAGAGATAACCCACTGCATAGCAGAAAATATGGACCAAGCTGTTTGCAGGGGGCTGTTAATGTAAGTTTGTATCATGAAATAGGAGTCTCAGAAATGTCCATATCAAATTTGGTATATAGGTTAATGGAGGTGTAGCAGCTTTTCTACTCCAAATTACGGACCTAGTGGTGATCTTTAAAAATGTCCACCATCCGAACTTGAATTCGGGAAGTTTTCTGTTCAGTGTTCAAAATATATTAAAAACAATGCAATTAAAGCTTCATAGGACAAGTGGAAAATAATACAAGGCCACTACTGTGACTGCAGAGTCTTTGGTACCAGTTGTTTTTATTTTATTTTACAAAAATCTGTTGTCTAAACTGTATTTACATGCTTTACTAAAACATGTAATTTAACTGTGGAGAAAAACAAACACTAGAAAAAGTTGGTTAAAAAATGTTGCTGTACTTTATTGCACGTTATCTCCATAGGTATTTGGACAGATCCATGAGGGCAGAACATTTTAGCCTGTTCTCAATTTAACATATTTTCTGCACTATAACTTTGTTTTCAAAAAAACAACCATGTGTCTTCCAGATAATCCAGAAAGCCTTATATGTGGATTCATTCTGGTTGCGCTAACTAATGTTGAAGCCATTTAAAGAGGTACACAGCGCTCTGTCAAAATATGATTGGGTGTTATTGCAAATATGCTAACTCAGCTAGCGTGTAGAGGTTTTTTTTTATGTGTTACTTACAAGGTTTTGTGCTAGCATTGTTTTAGTAACCTTGGTTTTAACAGTATCAGTCTGTTTTTACGTGTTGCAAACAAGGTTGGGAGTTTCATGTCAATATGCTAACGTGACAAAGCTTTGAAGGTGGTCAACGTGTAGCCTCTTCCAGAAAAGTTCTAGAGTTACTGTGAACGCAGTTTATAAAATCTAACTGACAGTCTGTCAAATTCATCTCTGAGTCTTTTGTTTCGCTCTTGCTATAGTTACAAAAACAACCACCAATACATGATGGGGAGATTTCATGACGTTTCTTGATTTTTATTTATTTTTTAATCGTTGGCGTGGTCATGAATGTAGATGGCGGTGGTCAGGCAGACATTAGGCGTGCAAAATGGCACATTTTTCATTTACTTCCAGGCTGTCATCCGGTGGCACTTGATATGGTCGGGCGTCATCCAGAGACATTTAGACATCGTCCAATCAGAACTGTTGCTGGCCGGCAATCCAGTTTCCAAGGACCTGTAGTCGCCCAGCAGTCACCCAGTTTCGTAATGGCGTCATTCCTGTCTGTCACTGACTGACACGTGCTACCTCGAAATGTTCCCAGGCAGCCACTGACCGATGTCAACTTATAGAAAAAAAAAATTGTCCGGTCACCAGAAAATGCTAACTTTATCTTATAACCTCCGTGGACATCATGTGGCGTGTAAAAATACGACTACAGACTCCCAATTACAAATGCTGCTGTGTGGCCACCAGACGAATTTGCTGGAAAACTTGCATCTAGGTGACCGTGAGGTGGCTTTTTGGGATATGTAACCGTGATAAACATTAGAGTTTGGGTTTGTTTTTTTTTATAAATATATATATATATATATATATATATACACACATGATCCAGTTTGCTTTATTATAGCGCAGAAGACACGACACCCATTACCAGCTTTTGGTTTGCCTACACAGTGGGTATAAGAATTTATTTTGCCCCTTCAGACATTTATTTTTGCTGTAACCTTTGTATTTATTGCTCAGATAAAGCAATAAAACACTGAAAGCTAACTTTGAGCTTTTTTATGTCAAAATATTTGAACACTAACTCCACAAAAACCAGTTGCTTTCTGACTTTTTTTTACTTCTTTACCCCGTTTTCTTTCTTATGCTGCAGATTAGAATATGTTCAACAAATTTTATACAGCACCATCCTCTTGTCTGCTAATTACCACTGCAGTTGGATCAGGTAAACCAGACCAACCTAAATGAATACAAACAAAAATAAAAGTAACATCCAACTGTTTGCTTTTAGGGTTTTGTATACTAAAGCAGCATCTGGAGTTCCACCCACACCATGAGCAATGATTCAGCTCAGACGGAACAACCTGAGGTAATTCTGCATTTATACTAAAGGTGGTGTTGTTGCTGTCTAATATGACTAAGCTGTTCAGTCTTATTTCTTTTCCAACACATTGCTGTAGCATTTTGGTGGTTTGTGAAGATTAGCTTTGCAAATGTAATTTATACCTGGATGTGATTTTTGGAATGAACTGGGCTTCTCCTTCCAGCCTCTCCACACAGACCGACCTGTTCTGCTTTTTGTTACAATCTCACATCACGAACATTTCAGATGATGACTAAGTTCTACAAGGTTACAGTTATGTTCCAGTCTGATTTGGGCTACTACTCTTACCTTTTCAAAAATAAACTATAAGATATTTGTGCAAAAACAGCATGCTTCCATTTACTATAATTTTATGTGCAAACAACTGCAGTAAAATGCACCCAAAAAAAAGAACACTTCCAGCTAAAAGTGTTTGAAATGTTTCTGTTTTAAAAAGAAAAACATTGTATGCCAAAGTCAATTTAAATTGTTTTATTGGGGCTGCCTGTTTTACAGTTTCAGAAAAAAGAACAGGTTTTGTTGGAGTTCTGTCAGTGTTCTGCCGGATTATTTGATATATTTGACATATTTTCTATTCAAGTTATTTTGTAAAATTTTCTAATTTGGAAAACAAAAAAGAAAAAAATATATAAAGGTGATAGTAAATAGTGTTGTACCTATTTTTATGTAATTTCAAGGGAAGTACATGTACCTTTCAAACCTTTTTCTGTTTAAGCAAATAAAACAAATTAAAAGGCAAAATTTTAAGAAACAATTTCGTTTGTGCTTTCTAATTATTTGGAGGGAAAGTCAAACATTTGATAGTTATATTAAATTCTATATTAGGTTATATTGGATCTAAGGACAGGATCATGAAGCAGGTGAGGTGACTCTGTAGAAAGGCTTCTTCCTACAATTTCACTCCAACATTCCAAAAAGTTTCTGTTCTCTAATCTGTGATTACAGTTCAAGTGAGTCAAAAATCTGTGCAACCGATACATGACAATTGTTAAAGTTATTGTTTATCTGAACGTCTGAATGTGTCTGTTTTGTAATTATGTTCCAGTGACAATATTTTTGGTTAAACATAAATACAAGCAAAGTAAAAGTGGGATTTTTTTATGTTTTCAAAAACATTTCAGTTTTGTTTTTTTCCGTTTCTGATGGATGTCATAATGTCATCGGTATCAAAGAAATGCCCCAAAAGAACAGAGCTAAGTCAACGAAAAAGAGCAAAAAATAGTACATTTAAAGTGTATTTTATCAAGTATAGTTAGATAAAAGTAGAAGTATATCAACTATTCTATAGACTAAATGCATTGTAGGAAGCACACTAACTGAATGATACATCACTGAAAAGTAAACTTCAGGTGTACTGCTTTACTTTTAGGATACACTTATTGTACTTGTAGTAGACTTAGATAGATTACGTTTTTATTGAACTGAAACTGTTTAAGGTCTTTTTAGTCACTCCTAATGACCACAAAGAGATGTCTGCAGATGCTGAATTGATGTTTTTCATGAGGGTGAGTGAAACATTTTGGAAGATGTGACACAATACGGCAATGTCCGAATTCCCATCCTAATCCCTAACTACTAAAAACTATAGAGCAGGACAACACAGTACCTTGGATTTTAAAAGCAATTCAGACAACATGCTCACTACTTTTCTTTTGATTTTTTAAACACCGGATATGACCTCACCGATTTCACAAAGTGAAAATCAAATCAATACAAACATTGATGATAAAAATGTCGAAAATTACATTTAAACATGTTTTGTTTTCGCAAAAATTGTTCAGCCGCAATGTATTGTGGTCTATGTTTGCTAATGTAGTGAGCAATGATGCACACTAGCTTTTGCAAAGAATTCTGGGAGATTTCTAGGGCACTTGATTTTGTAATTGTAAATTCGGACAGCACTACAAAATGCCCTATATCGGGGGTCGGCAACCTGCGGCTCCGGAGCCGCATGCGGCTCTTCAAGCGCCCCCTTGCGGCTCAGGGGCACTTTCTCAAAAATGTTTGTAAATAATAAAAAATGTTAAAAGGAACTATATTCTCGCGATTTGGGCAGAAGCCGTACCAAGCAGATAGCTGACAGGTTTGAATCCAGAGATCACTTGTATCCCATACAATGCACGACCCCAAGTGATAGGAGGAAGAAGCGTACACGCAGGCCGTGTATATCATCTGGTGTCAATATATAACCACTATTCGTTTTACAATACAGAACCACAGAACAGCCGACACTGTGAGGAGTGTTACTCATACACACACCACTCTCACTCATGGTGCCGGTAAAACACTCAAGTCCCATAATGCAACACAAGAACAGACACTAACTCCACCCACTAACAAGGAACTATTTCTAAATTAACAGTCAGGCTGCCACAATATTTTTGTTTTAATACGATTTCTGTAGGAGGACAAACATGACACAAACATCCTTTACGTTTTCCAGTTGTTGTGAGATTAGTGTAGATGCTTCCACGCCGTCTGAGTCAGCGCACAGCAGAATTCCTGCCCGTGCGTCTGGAGCGCACGTGAGCGCACGTTGCTACGCGGGTTTTTAAGTCGGATCACGAGCTCCACGTACAAATCGGCACGCATTGAGCGCGCTGAATCTTCAATCCGGTTCAAGATTTCCACGCACAGTCGCAGCTGTAACTGTGCGTGGAAATCTTGAACCGGATTGAAGATTCAGCGCGGGAGCTGCTTGTGGGCGGAGTCTGCTTCAAAGCACAGAAGTACCAAACGTGATCACGAAGGAGAAATGAATCATTACGGTTTGTGTCCGGTCAGGTTAATATGACTCCAAGATGAGATGAGCGCTAATGAACAGTAGAAGAAGAATAGAAGAAGAATCTCCTCCCGCCACTGCGTGCGTGACCGCGCTGCTCCGGTGTGGATACCACCTGCTGAGCGCGGCGATGTGCATTTCTCATCCACCGGCCGCGTGCGGTGCGTGGCGGGGAGGAGATTCTCCTTCGATTGTATTTTTACTGTTCATTAGCGCTCATCTGCATCTACAACAGGGAGAACCGAAAGTAAAAGTGTTGAAAATCCCCCAAATCTTTCTGAAGACTTTTGTTTTCACAACTCTGTCCTTTTAAATGTCTGACTATAAGACTCACGCGCGCTCCAGACTTGGAGGCAAGGAATTTAGGTGTGCACGCGCTTATATTGACTCTTCATTGAAAGTGTGCGCTTTATTGACGTGGCCAGTGTGGAAGCACCTTAAAGGTGCACGTTACATTTTTGTGTTTTTTTCAAATCCTCTAAATAAAAATGACATCAAAAATCGTATTTCTTTATTGCATTTCTTTAATTTCATCAAAGCAATGAAACAAACTGTAATTCATTCATATTGTAGTGATGGTCTCAGACACGCTGAGCCTGCTGTCGGTCTGGCAGCGCAAGGAATTGTGGGTTACCCGTTCTTTTGTCTGTCTGACTGGAATTGGACTTAAGTTTGGGTTTTCCTCAATGTCTTTTGTTGTCTGACTGTTGAACATTTGTTGAACATTTATGATTTTGTCCTGTTATGTTTGAATTCTTCCTGCACCTGGAGTGAGAATGAGGGAGAGACTGATCAGGACCCCCTCTCGTTGTGACATTGAGGGATGTCAAAATAAAAGCTCAAATGTTCATTATGAGGCTACTCAGCTTTGGTCAGTTTGTTTAACGCTGCAATGTCTCACCAATTGACATGTGGCCAAAAATGAAGCGTAAATGACACGAGGACACGCAGCAGGAGAAATAATCGTTTATTCGACACATTCTCCATGTGTTACTTATAGTTTAAGACTTTTATAAGCCGTTTCAATTTATGCGGCTCCAGACACATTTGCTTTTTATTGTATTGGTCCAAAGTGGCTCTTTCAACTCTTTGGGTTGCCGACCCCTGCCCTATATGGTGGACAGAGAAGGAATTTGGTCATAGCCTATGTCTCACTACTACCAATTCATCAATATTATTCGTAAAACAGCCATGAGGAAATGCTCCGCTCACTTTTGTGCTGACTTTTTCAAGCTCAGCGGATGGGACCCCTGAGAAGAACAGATTAAGTTCCACACAGGAAGTATGGATTGTGACATTAGATTCATCATTCTACTTTATGGTGCGAGTGACACAAAAATACAGTAAAAACAGCAAAGAATGTGTGTGAATGTTGGAGATAAACCCCATTCTAATCAATTCTCCTCAAACATTTCAGCTGTTTAAGAGTTGAAAGTGTATTTGTCAGAATGACAGTTGCTTGTTTTGTATCTCCTGACGCTTTAAGTGATGTGTGAACAATTTGAAGTTGTCAAACAAGCGATTAGTTGAATCAGAAGGATAAATTGAACCAGTGTTTGGTCACTAAGTAGGTCTATTTGAACACTTAAGGAGGTACATCTTGACTTTTAAACTAAACTTTTATGTCTGTTTTTTTTTTTCCCAACAAACTGAATCTACCGGCCATCTACGTTAGCACAGAGCTGTTAGCACTCAGAAAATACATAGCAACATAGGTTTAAATTTCCTTTCCTTTACATTTAAATTTAAACTTCTGCGCTTCAGAGCACACCCATGTAAATACATACATTTCTTGTTCTGGTGGAAGGACACCCTTCAGCTACCCCTTAAAAAACTATTTCGGACACCACTACCCCTTCAAATGCCCCTACAGTTGGAGGTTATAGGGAGAAGCTAAAGGGGTAGGGGGAAAATTCGGATTTAGCCATTGTTTTTATTTGGAACATTTCTGGGGGGACATTTGAAACCCCCAGCCAGCAAGTCCAAGTGGGCCCCATTTCCATTTGGTTTAAAAGTGGGAAGAAAATGTTGGTCCCGATTGGGTTTCCATGGTGTCCCCACGAAATAGTTCATAGATATGAACAAAGGTTCTTTAAACTTGTTCAGTAGACATAGTCAATGGACCAAAGACATAGACAGTGGACGCAAAACGATAGGGCTGGGATAGGGGATAGGCTCCAGCAGCACTGTGACCGTGGAAGGGTTTTAACAAGATGGATGGATGGATGCATCATCCGTTTGTGCTTTGGAGTTTCAGATTCAGCCGTCTTGATGGTAATATTTACCTCCAGCATTCCTGACTCCTGACAAGAGAATTGTGACAAACACAACCCGGGGTTCTCTTTTTCTCACAGGACACAGAACTTCTGATACATTTCTTTTAACCTAAACTTGACATTCTGCAAACGTTGCCTCGCTTTTTCAATTCGTTCTGCAGTAACCAGTCTCATGGCCAGTGGGCATGAATAAAGACATAAAAAAATACCTCTTAATCCTCTAACACACATGTGAACCATGGAGAGCTCTGAGAAAAATGAAATGACCACACATCATGTGCCTTGAGCATCAACTGTTGCCACAGACAGCAAGGTCTGTGCTATAAATGGGCTCTTTTAACTCAAGGCTGCCCTCTAGAGATCGGGGGAGAAATAATTCCCGATGATTACATTGAACTGTTGTTTTTTTTTTTTTCTTGCATGGCCTTTGAGATCCTTTTGCACACAAGTCTGTTAAATCTCCGTCTTCCAGCGGATCGGAACATGGCAGTCAACAGCATCCGCAAATGGCAGCTACAGCCCAACAACCATCTCCTAGCAACGTAGGTCCTCTGCCCCAGGAGGAATCTGGAGGTCTCTGTTCTGCTGTCACACCAAGCATTTCCTGGAGGGCAATCAGCTTTTTCCTCATCTCGTCTCTGATTCCCCATAGCGCTCGTCCTACCTCTTTGTGTCTCAACGCTCCAGTCCAACTGGCTAAGCTGTTTTGGAAGGAGTCTTTCTTGGGATGAAAATAACAAGCCTGAAATATTTTTTTTGCAGAAAGTAAATTAGCTCAGAAGTCGCCTGGCAAAAGGGGAGCAGTCATGAAAAAATGGGAGAAATCCATGCTAGTTTTTCTGTTTTATTGATTTGTGATTGTCAACTTTTTTTTTTTATTGATCATGAAACTAAGTTTTTTGTGACCTTGCTTGTACTTGGAAAAAAAAAACTCCCAGACAAATCCAAAAAAAAAGAAAAATCAAAGTTGTTGAGACGGAAAGTCCTCAGTCTCCACGCAACAGCTTCAAGCGGTATTACCCCCCCCTTCCTCTCAGCCACATCACCACTAACCACCATTTCCACAGTATTCCCATGACTCCCTGCACACACCCCCCCAACACACCCCACCCTGAAAGGCCCAGACTTGATCACCAAAAAGCAGGAGGGCTGCGTTGGCGAGCGAGCGAGCCGCTCAAGCCCACCTTCCCTCACATCTGAGAACCTCTGTGAAATCCTAATCCCCAGAGCAGGGTGAAGCGCAGGCCCAGCTTGCCTGACCTCTCCGGTTGCCATGGATACAGCGCACTATAAATAAAACAGAGGGGGCTTTTTTTCAAGCAGTTTGGCAGGGCTGTGTGGCCTGCTCACTGGTGGGGCTTTTTTTTTTCCTCTTCTCTCCCTCGTTCCGTCTCTCTTCACTCTCATTCTACCCCCCACCCCACCTCTCTTTCACGTATTCTCTGTCACCGAGTGCTCTCTCTTGCGCGTCCTCCCCCCTCCTCCTCCTCATCGGCGTTTGAATACTTTCCTTCTTTCAAACACCTGTGCTCGCCCCACACCTGTAGACATATCTCCAATCTTTTTTTTTGGAAAACTGATTGGGGAGGTTCATGTGGAGCAAATACACAACAAGATTTAAAGAATATATCAATAAAAAGTCAAATACATTCAGAAAAAAGTTTGAATTTTTGACAGACATGACAAATCTCAGGAGGCTGGAGAATAATTTGGTCACGGCTGTGGGAGGTTGCCGGGAGTGGAAGGCATGTGAGGGAGAAGGTTTGAGGGGTGACTGGTCAGAGGAGGAGGAGGAAGATGATGAGGGTGTGTATGCGTGGGGGGGGTTCTGACCGTCTGGCTGTGGTAAAAACATGCTTGACACTTCATTCCTTTCCTGTTAATGTAGACCAGGCGGTTTTCAAAAGCTGCAGTCTTCTCGTTGCACGTCAGGAAAACAACATTTTAAAAACTTCTCAGGAAAACTGATCCATCTCCTGGACTTTTCCAGGTCAAAAAACTCTTTTTTGAGAAGTAAGCAGCCTTTACTGGACCATCTGTTTCATGTGAAAGGAGGAGAATCAGGAAACGTCCACGAGGTTGCCTCGGAGACAAGAGGTCACATGAGAGGATGAGTCACGGAAACCAAGAACCACCAGGACTATTGAACGGCCTTGCATGGGTTTGGTGCATAAATGATGATGGGATGGCAGAAACCTTCAGACATTGGTAGTCTACGTTAGCACCAGCTGATTTAGAGAGCCCCCGCCTGCGTTGGACTGTAGTTCTGCTGCTTTTTGTGCTTTTTTTCCTCATCTGGACCTGGAAAGTAGGGAGTTAACGCAGGCAGGACTGTGGCAGTCCTCCTGCCCCTCAGCCAGATTAATCATGCAGGAGAGACACAGCAGGCCCCCGTTCATTCTGCCTGGGGGTGAAGCTGTGCCCGCATGCTCTCCGTATCACATGGCCCCGGCCCCCCTCTATTCTCTCCTCTTTCTCTCGTTTGCTCTCCACTGGGGGTGGCTGCGGATGGGGCTGGTGTTGGAGGAGGATGGGAGCGGTTATTGGTGGAGTGCTGGAACGCCACAGCATGCACTGGGGCTTTCTTTTTTTCTTTCTTTTCCTCCACATTGATGTTTTTCCCCCCTTTTTCCTGCAAGTGTGGCACAAAAAAAAAAGAGAGAAACAGGCGTCCATCTCTCCTGCAAGGAGACAACAACAGCTCCTTTTTATCTCCCCCTTCGGAGGGCCCTGACGACAGCAGCGGCCAGGCCTGCTGGAGGAAGAAAAGTGTGCGTGTGTGCTGCGGGGAGGGGGGGGCATACCAAGGGACTCACCACAGATATCTCCTGGAAACTGCTCGACGATGTCTCTGCGCATCAGAGAACAGCTCCGGCTATTGTTGAGCTTCTGGGGAGACGGAGATCCGGGCGGCCCGGCACAGATGCCTGCTTCAGCGTTTTCCCCGCGTTCACATGAGAAGCGGGCGCGCACAATGAGCCGTATATATTTTATGATGTCTTCTCCCGGCCCTCTGAAAAGGTTAGAGCAGCTCATGAGGATAAAGGTTTGAAAGAGTCATGAAGCACTTTGTAAGAACAAAGTAGTGTGAATGCTGCCCTATCTCTGTAACAAAGATCTATTTGTGTTTAGCATAATTTACCCTCTAACTTTTAATTATTTTAGCTATTAAATCACAGCCAATAATCTTTTTAAAAAGGTTTTAGCTGAAAATAAAGCTAGAATGATGTTCTAGTAAAACATACATCTTTCCGACTGAAACATGAAGAAAACATCATTGTTAAAGTTCATTCAAACAAATCTTGATTAGTAAACTCCAAGTTAACTCACCAAAACAGAATAAAATTGTTGATTACTACTTTCAGATGTCCAAAGGCCTCAACTTGCGAAAACTTTGACTTGTGAAGCACGGCGGTGGTAGTATCATGATGCGGAAAACGGCAGCTCTTCTATGAAAAAAAGCCCACTTTTATATGATTTTAAGTGGGCTTCAACATGAAGACGACGTTGCGCAACCACCACAACGCTCTGACCGGAATCCTTAACAGAATAAATAGGTAAATGTGTCTTCTAAAAGATTTAAAAATGTAATTTCGCTGCGGACAATTCTATCAGCAGGAATGCAGGAAAACGCGAGCTCACAGAGAACTTCTTCATCAACAGGTACTTTTTGTTTTAATAAACGTTGCTTTTTGTAAATAGCTGTGAAGGTTTAATTTTCTACAAACCATTTAAGTGAAACGCTTAAATTCACAGTATGATCAAAGTATACAGTGAAAGATAAAGCATCATTTCAACACATTTAGAAGGCAGAAAAGTAAAGAGTAACAGAAGCGTTTGGTAAAGTCCTTTAATGTGAAGCTGAGAATAGTTTTTCTCGTTTCCCCACCGGTCTGTGAAAGATACTTGGACACAACAGCAAAAGCAAAAACGATTGGTTCTGTATAGATATTATTTAAAGGGCTTCTCTCATGCGAAATCCACTTTTTTGTGCTTATAAGTGTATTATGTATTATGTTAAATCTTCCTAAAAATAACCAAAATTAGTATTTTGCTCCATTCACTCACTAATGAGCCCCTTCCAACCCAAAAAACAAGTGGGTTCTCACAGTGTGATGCAAACAAGTGAGAACAGCCCCTTCCAAGAAGAGTCTGAGCTGCCAGAACCCCCACCAGGCCAACACACACAACGCCACTTTCTCTGCGGAGTTAGCGGTGATCGGCTAAATGCTTTCATTTCACACGCACATCCATCTCTGGCGAGGTTTAGATTTTTGTTTGTTTTTGTGGGTGAAACGCAGACATGCTGCCGAGGTCGGCTCTAGGTTGATGTCATGAAATGGGCGGCGCCCACAAGGAGCGAAATACATCAAGTCGCCTCTGGATAGAAAAAGAGCTCAGAAAAATTACTTATAGTTAGTTTAAAAAAAAAATCATTCTTTAGTGTGCCAAAGACAAAATATGATCATATTTATGGATATAGTGAACTCTGAAAGGCTTAAGAATAGCCTCTCCAGTGTTCAAGTCCAGAGAATTCCAAAGTGGAGAAAAGCAGTCTTGCACAGATATTCAAGTTTACTGCAGTGAAGTGTTAACGCAATTAAATCAGCTGATTCTATCACAAAATCAGATGTTGTTAGTTACTTAAAGTAAAGTAACTAACATTAAGTGTTCAACATTAGTGCAAACCTATTACGAAAAGGTGTTGATACACATTTAAACAGTTGCTGATTGACAAGCTACGTTCACACCTCCCTCAGCAACATGCGTTCAAGCGGTCACATCCAAAGGAAAGTCTAAGTTGATGTGCGTTTTGAGCTTCTGTGTTCAAAACTCTCATGTTCACATGTATATTCACGTTTCTACAACCGCTTTGCATCCAAAACACTTGGCCGTTGAACGTGCATGAAACTTTGACCAATCAAGGACTCAGATATGGACGACGTCCTCTAATTTACAGAAGTTATAACTGTTTGAAAATTCATCATGGAGGAGAGATGAATATTTATGGTTTGTCTCTGCACGGATTTGTTTGACACAAAGTTTTTGAAATGAAGGAAAAGAGCTGTGAAGAAAAAGCCAAGAGCAAGATTTGCACTGCTTTGACATTTTGCACCAAAACTCAACTTGTGCAAACTTGAACTTGTGAAGCACGGCGGTGGGAGCATCATGATATGTTGCCTCTGTGGTGGCGGACATAAATGAGTAAAATGTTAAAAAAAGAGAAAGAATCCCCTCCCTCCTTGTCCAGTATGAACACCGTGAACTGTGAGAAATATTTGAAATATAGAAGCACAATTTTAAAAAAAGAAATATGTGAAGAAACTTTTGAATTAATTACACCAAACAAGAAGTTTGAGAAAACGTAAAAAGCACTCGACTCTATATACAGTTTTATTTATTTTTTCTTTTCTTGATCGACTCATTTAGGCATCGACATGCCTCTCATTTCATGCAAGAGCACATTGCCTCCATTTATGATCCCATTATTAAAAGATGTTTCCTTATAGAAAATGAAAGAAAATGAAAAAAAAAAAAAACACTGAAACTCTCAAATTTAGCACAGCTTTCCTTCAAAGAAGCAATAGAAGCTGTGTTCTTTTTGGCAATGATGGCGTCTGCAGGGTTTGATTTCCTCGGACTGACAGAACAGCGTGCGTTTGGCACCGGCGTTTGGTCCGCCACAGGTCAGAGGGAAACTCCTGCTTGGCGGCGCAGAGACAAATTCACAATCCGATCCCACAGCAGGGGAGGCGACGGCAAGATAAAGGAGGAGCCTCCTGTACCTTTTGGTTTTTCACCACCAAAACCTTATTTTTTTTTACGTTTAACACAGAATATGACACGAATCATTTAAAAAAATGTGCCCACAGATTTGTGAATTCTAGAAATACAACAGAAGCTTCTTCACCAGATCAGCAGAGCTTAAAGCATCAATATGAATCCCTCTGATAGTTCTGAAGAATAGTTCCTTTTAAAAGAAAGTCATCAAGTACAACCAGTTGCTTTGGAGTTTTAAAGAGTGGTTACAGTCTGGCAGCATCCAAAATCTAAAGAAACCCCAAAAATATTGAACACTGACAGCAAAAAATCCTTTTTCAGTGAGGAAATAAAAGCCTTTACTCTCGGACTGGAGCTCCGGAAGAGCCGTGTCTTATTGCCGTGTGAGACAGTACTTCAGCATCGCGGCTCCTGGAGTTAGTTCGTCTGGGACTATAAGTTCGTTGGACGTAAGTGAAGAGGCTTGTTGGGGAGGGGGGGCTTGACGCCACGAGGAGGAGCTGGCGTGTTGGCATCTTTAGCGTTGAATATTCCCACTAGCGCTATCACCTGGCCGCCCCCGACCAAGTCTGACTTCTTCACAGGGTCTGGATTGGACACGAAGATGGACTTCCTAGATGAATCTTCAACTGAAAGAACAAAACAGGGAGGTCGTCGTTTAATGAAACACACGTTTCAGAAAAAAATACTTGAAAAGAAACGACAAACAAATGAATCCTATTTACTTTACTCACATTTAAATGATAGCTACATGTCTGAAACACGTTGGAGCAATTTTGAACCTTAAAATCCGGGCCATAAATTAAAAAAAAAAAAAGTTTTTAAAATGTCTAATTCCAAATGAAGTTTTATTTGTATTTTACTGATATCAGTCCGTGGTCTAACAAAGGTCAGGGAGCACTGCCGACTGTAGCAACAGTCTTGGGGGGAAAAAAACAGATGTGAACAAGATTATGATGGTAAAAATATATAAAATCAATCTGGAAGCAAATGATCAATTTCTGGCTCACTTTGTACATTTCTCTTCCAGTTGTTCCATGTTTTATCTGCCTTTTTATTAGGAGTGTGTATTTCCAAGGGTCTGGCACCACGCATCACGATATACGTATTACAATACACATATCACGATATGTATCCCAATACATCTCAAGACAGTACCAGAAACAGTATTTTACTTTTAAAAGAGTATGACTTAAAAAATAATAAAAATAACTGTCTGAATATTAATAAATCTTTTATATTAATAAAATGCTCAAATACATTTTATTTAATGATTGGAGTGTGAACTGCATTTGTAATCAACATAGAAGTTGATTTTACCATAGCAAATTTAAAGTGCTTTTCTTTTGGTAAATTTAGAAATACTCAACCTTAAATGGAACATTGTCTGATTTCTGTAAGAAAATATTTTTCAGTTTAAGAAAAAAAATGAAGAAATGTGTCTTAGCCAATAAGGTTCTATAAGTATAGCTGAGGGGAAAAAAAGAAATGCCACTTATTTCCAACATTGCTAAATGTAGCCGAACCTCGCCGATTTTTTCCAGAAACATTTAAATGTGACACATTTGAATGTAACTACATGCACCAAAATCCGTGTTTTTATATTGTGCCGATAGCACATCAGGGAGTGTTTGGGAGCACTGCTAACAACTGATTTTGTTTTTCTTTCACAGCACTGCAAACAACATGTAAATAAAATAAAAGGAGACTTTTTTTTTACCACAAAGAACAAAACAGTCTAAAAGACCAAAAATACCAGAAATTGTTTCTGTTGCTTCAATAAAAAGTGTCAGAAAGACAAAGAGTTTCTCTGTTAGAACATTTTCATTTATTGTTTTAAACAGAAAACGAATAATAAATATCTAGATTGTATTCATTTAGGTAAAAGAATTGGACAGCATCGTATCACCACAAAGTTAGTTGAAGCTTTCATGTATCAATTCAATGTATTGGGATACTTATTGAATCATGTGACCTCTAGTAACCCTAACGTTTAGGGATTATAATGAGGAATTCTGAATAATGAGTACCCATCTATTCATTTGACATTAATCCGGATTGAAGGAAATCCAGTTCAGTCACTCCATGTTCAGAGTTCCAGTGTACATTTTCAGCATGACTTGTCACAGCTCATGTCTTTCACACAGATGAGTACAACTTTGTGTCAACGCAACAAACAACAAAAACACCTGTTAGTACTTTGAGAAGATTTTGCCATTTTTCCAGTTTCCACATTCAAAGTTAGGCTTAAAACATTCCTCCTTGGACGGGTCTACTGCCACACTAGCTAGTGACCAGAGAATATTTCATTTTTTGTTCCCTTATCCACAAAAGCTTTTGGGTTCTGTTCTCTATTCTAATTTACTTATCCTCTCATCTTTATTTATTCTATTCGGATCTCTCTGCTTCTGTTTGGTGCAGTGTGATTCACATGTTGTTCCTCTTTCAGTGGGAGAGATTTCAGATTCCAGGTGGATTGTCTGTGCTCCCGTTCCTGGCCGTGGACTCCGCCTCTGGCTCGTCTAGACTGTGGACTTTACCCCCACCTGTCCCACAGTCCTATCTGGCTGAGCTCGATTCAAACACGTAGTTGTACGGTTAGATAAGCCGATTCTTATTCAACATTCCTGGCAAATCGCCTGTCTGTCCTGGGAGAGGATCTCTCCCAAGGTTTCTTCTTTTTTTCCCTGAATCAGATTTTTTTTTAAAGTTTTTCCTTACTGGGGAGGAAGGTCTAAAGGCAGGGATAACCAGTTTTATTTGGTGTGTTTAGTTTTTAGCTTTTGCTTATGTTTCATAACTGACCTTCTGCTACTGTAAGATTACCTGCATGAAGCCCAGTGAGGTAATTCTTTTGTGATATTGGGCTATATAAATAAAATTGAATTGAATTAATACGCAACAATTAAGCTTTTTTCAAGTGGCATTTTTTTGTCTGCTGCTGATTCACATTTTGAATACAGAAATGATCAGAAATGTAATTTTAAGGCTAATCTTCTTAATGCATTTCCTCCATCATCAGAAAAATGCTACAAGGACTTGCTAAAAACGTAATTTTCCTCTGAATTTGTTATTGCTTTGCATCAAATATGATGCAATTAAGATTTCCAAATCCTCAAAGCACGAGAGAATGCATCAGTACTTCAACCAGCAGAACTGCACTTTCAGAAACTCAAAGAGTCCAACCTTTCCCCTTCTGCAGACGCTGCTCCGCTCCTCTCTACCTGTTTTTCTCCTTTCCATTCGCCTCCTCTTGTGCCACTCCGGCTGAGCAGAGGTCATCCTCACAGGAAGTGTGTTAGGGACACAGCTGGGTGTAGTTTTTGTGTGTGTGAGCGAGCGAGGCCGCCCCGGTACCGAGGTTTGGGTGTAATTGTGGGAAGGAATGAAGGGAACAGGAGTAATGAAGAGGAGGGAGGGCCGCAGGGACGGCGCTGAAGAGCAGACAGACGCTGCTCAGACACCAGAAGGCTTGAGGAGCCACATATTTTTAGCGTCATCCCTGGGGGACACAGATATGTGAGGAGAGCGCCGGCGTGAAAGCCGCGCACACAAACGCACGGCGGTGTGTGTGGACGGAAGGAAAATGGGGAAAAAAAAAAAAAAAAGGACGCAGACGTGCACAGGCCGATTCTAACAGATGACTTTAAAGAGACACGCATGTTCTCGTGTTGCATTCAAGTCTAGGCATGCCCTCACCCACACGCCCCTTCTGCTCGGGTACGACTAACACGCAGAAGTGGGATCAACCAAAAATGCCTTCTCAGGTTGTTTTTTGTATTGTTTATCGTTGTTTACCAGCTCTCCCTCACCCCTCTTCCTGTGGCTGTGCTGCCTCCCTCCACCGTCCGCCTCATCTTCCTCCCCGCCTGCCTCGCCCTGCCTTCTCCTGCCCCCTGACCTGCTGTTCCTGTGTTAATGTCCTCTCGCCGCGCTGCGTGGGTTTGCCTCTGATTGTCTCGTTGTGTTGTGTGGTCACCACGGAAACCTTGGATAGGTTCCAGCAATTGAAGGCGGCGCACACACTGGCGCGGATGCACACAGGGACGCGCACACACAGTCACGGTTAAGAGAGTTTTTCAGACTCGGAGCCTTGCCGCAGGTCTGAGCAGAATTCTTAATAGAGTTGGAGGCGCAGAGAGGACTTTTTCAATAAAATATATATATATAAAGTACTAAAAACTTTCCACGTGTAACCAGATGAACCTGTCCAAACACACCCAAATGAAAAAGAGGTGGAAGCACCACACCTTTCCACCTGAAGCCGTCTCAGCAGCTGCACCCTGATATGCAGCAACACATTCATAACAAAAAAAAGAATTGCAGCCTTAAATCATTCATCGTGGATGATTAATCTGCTGTTTCCGTCGGTCGTCATCACATCTCAGCCCATCGATGTACACAGAAGACAAAGAGGAGGGGCATCAATGAGCAGAAAAATCAAAGCCCAATCTATCTCTGCCTCCTAAAGACCTTCACGTCTTTGGCTGGAGGAGAGGAGGAGGAGGTGGAAGGAGTAACAGAAGTGGGCAGAAATCCCAAGCAGCACGTCTGTGGACTGAAGGGCACGGAGGTGTGTGTGTGTGCGTAAAAGCCTGGGGCTGACTCCTGTGTGGGGGCTGGGGCCCCTGTCACTTATCAGCTCTGGCTGAGCGTCGCCCAGGGCAAGAGTTGGGAAGCACTGCTGGAATGCCTGTCCTTCCCTCTGAAGGTGAAGATAGAGGAGAGCAAAGCCGGCGGATGCAGAGAGGAGGATTTATAGACACAAACATGCAAACTGCCAACCACACACCACTGCTCACACACCTATCCAAAACTACGGCCTACACACTCGCTGTCGCAGGGAATTATTCTGCTTAGTTCTACAGTCAGACTTCCTCTTACTCCGTTCCCTATTAAGGATACATGAGCTGCAATGTACTTGTCAGTTTCATTTTTATTTTCTGTTCAGTTGTGCCTTCAACGCCATTTTTGAGCTCCTGTCGTCACCCGTGGAATATTCCAGACACTTGTGGAGTTTTACTTAATCTTGAAGTGAGTAAAAATCATGCATTAGCTATAAACACAGTTTAATTTGGATTATGTTAGTTTTTAAACTATTACAATGCACTAAAAGGGGAAAAATGCAACTAAAAATGACAATTATATAAAATATATATTCAAAAATTGGATTCTAAAGCCAAAAAATATTGTTATTCAACGTAATTGTGAATTTTTATAGATGTGGGGAGTTTTAATAACTTTAATTTTTAATTTCAGACACAATCCTCAGAAAATCAGCCTTTCTGACACAGAGCAGCACTAAATCCAACTATTCTTAGTTAAGGTGGTAAATATCATATAATCTTTGCTGAAAAAGCAAAACAATTTAAATTTAACAAGAAATTGTGATTTTTTTTGTCTGGTAGTCACTCCTTGCAAGGTGAGAATCATTTTTTTTTAAATAAATACGAAAGAAAATGACTGATTTTATGAAACTTTTGAGCTCCTACACTTATCCTTCACCACAGCGACAGGAAAAAGTCAAAATATGTTTAATACTCATCCCACCTGAATTCTCACTACACCACATGAATATCCTTTCCTGAATATTCATTCATCTAACACAATAAACACAAAATAAAAGCAATAAAGGAATAAAAGTCCTGTTTTACTTGACTTCCCCAAACTTCAAATTACATAACAACCAGGTATAATTGCTATATCCTGAGCAGTGAAACAGCAGAAAACTGTTGCATGTCTGAGGAGATCTTGTGTTGCAGGTGTTTTTCCAGCAGAGGGAGTTTTCTGGAAACGAGCTTTCCTCTTATTCAACTTTTCTCTCTGCAGTACCAGCCTCGTCCACTAGATGGTGCTGAGTTCAACATTTATAAATGGGTCAACATGATGTATTTCAGGATGAAGAGCTAAAAACATTTATACTAGATCTAGATTATTAGAGTTATATTTTACTAAAAACACATTTGTTTATTTTTAAGATGAGATTAAAACGGATACACCTTTATTTTGTTATATATCTGGGAACATCAGGTTTCCTTGTAAACAAACTGTAAGACCTGAGTGTTTTCCAAACCTGCGAATGCACAACTTGAGCTAAATTCTGTTCATTGACAGCTATTTAATCATTTAATGCAAGAATATCTTATAAGTATCAGTGGAGTGTTTGATACTTTGAGTTAAAGTTGATTTCCATCCATAAATATAAAAAACTAGAATATTTTGTTTTTCTTTTGTTTACTTCCATATAAGTCTTAAATATCTATGTTAATACATTAACTGCTCACTTGTAGTGAGTTTTTGTATCAACAGGTAAAATAAACCTTTTATTTTTGAAATTTTTCTTTCTAAAGAAGACAAAGAAAAGTACCAGACTAGAAGCCAAAAAACAGTCACTTTAGAGTTTTTAATCCTCTTTTTTGCATTTTCTCTCCTCCATCAATAAAGAAAGATTCAATATTTGGCAAGTGGATTAGTTAGAGGGAAATAAATGCATTTTTCTGTTCTTTCTTTCACTCGGTTCTCCTCACAGAAAATGCTTTAATAACTAACTCTTCTCGGTTCTTATTTTAGCAAAGAAACTTCAAAGATGAAACTGAAAAAACTGTCACATATGTCCAGGTAAATATCAAAGATATGTGAGCTTTTTCTGTGATTCGGATTGATTTGTTTTACTTAGTTGAGCTGCAGCAGAAATATTTAAAGGATAATATCCTAAACCTGCCAACAAAACATGAAAAAGATTGCAGTTTTCCAGTCTTTCACAGCTCCAAAATGACATTTTTAACCCTTTTTGACCCATTTTCACAGTTCAGTTTTGACCCAAACACAACATCGGGGTTAAAACTATCCTAAAATGGAACTCAGCATTTGCCCTCCTCAGAGTTTCCTTCAGCTGATGATGAAGGTTTAAAAAGAAAAAAGTCTTACCCGTCTTTTTTTGTTCGGGTGGAGGCTTTGCGTTGTCACATGATGGGGATGATCTGACAGAAGGAGGCTGGACTGGTTTCTGCAGGTTAAGAGGGGAGCATCTTTGCGTAGGACTAGACGGCTTCACCTTGGCAGGACCGACCTGCTTCACTTCCACCTGCAAAAATAAATAGGAATCAAACAAGGACACGAGACTGTTGTTTGCGTGAACTCATTTCCATTCATGATTTTCCATGTCCAGCCTGATTAAATTATCGGTTATGTGATTTCCCAAATGACGGTTCTCCGGTGACAACAGTGTCCAGTAATGAAATGGAAGTGAGGCGCTGATTAAAAGTTTGACTGGAAACGATCAGGTGACTTCCGCTGAAAATCAAGCCGCCTTCTTAATCAACATTCCCTCTTCTCCTGGGCGGATGACTCCACCTCCCAGTTCAGCTAATGAAAGCGCGCTGCACTCATTGTGACACCTCCAAGAACAAAGCACTCGACCTAAGAGTCTGGGAAGGCTTCTGCTTTGAAATGTTGGCTGTGAACACATCAGAACTCCTGAAGTATAAAGAATAAATGTATGAGAGAAATTCTGGAGCCTGTAATATGGATAAGCTAGTACAGATTTAAGGGATTGAAGGGAGAGAGCATTCCTCCTGTGAAAAAGATGAGATGAAAAACGGAGAACAGAGGAGAGCTCACAGGCCCAAACCTCAGGAGAGGATCCCTAGAATCTCATCCATCTGCAACTGACGCCTCCCTCCCCGTCTCCAGTGTCTTAATTCCCCGATCAAGTTCTTCAACCATCTGTTTCGGGGCAGTCCAGAAATCCTGCCTTGCCTCTGGGATTTAGCCGTTTCCACAGTGTGTCACCTGCACGCTCGCACATACCGACATGGAGACACGAGGGAGAAAGGACGCAATCAAAGCTGCTGGAACGGCCGGCGGGGGGGGAGCTTTGGTTCTGGAATTTCAAGGTGAGCTCAGAAAAGCCCCAGTGCAGGGGTGGGGTGATGCTGAGAGACAGACGGTCCAAAGAGGAGATGAAAATGGTGTTTTTATCATGTTCTTGTGGCATTTTCTGATGATGGAGGAGCTCAAAATGATGTTGTTTTACTAAATAATTGTGAATTAGGAGCAGATTAAAAAATAAAAGCATTAATAAAAGTAGAATCTACCTTTACTTGGGGTGTGGGTTGTGGAGGATCACTCGCTGACACCTGTAGGATGAACAAAGACACTGCATGAGTCTCCACCACACGCTCCGCTCAGCTGCAGGCAGCAGTTGCCTCTACTTACCAGCAGAGGGAGCGAGGAGCTCGTCTCTTCATTCTTCCCCTGCTGGGAGAGGCAGAGGCATGTGAGCTGATGCTCCAACAGACACGTCATCCTCATGAACTTCCAGCCTGTTCAGAACTCGGAATGTGACAGAAAGGAACAGGGAATGCTGGAATTTCTCTAACACTAGGGAGTCTGACGAGACTTTCACAAGCGAGCATTTCTGTGGAAATCTGCCAAATGATTTTGTTTTCGTCGCGTGATCAGTGAAAAGCTTCGGTTAGGAGAGTTATGATGAACAAGCCAAAAAATATGTCATCCTGGCTCCTTTTCAATGTTGTCATGACAACAAAATATTGTTTTGTGTGTGAGAAAAAGACCAAAAAAATGCTCGAGGGAAATAGCATCATTTGTTTTATATGTAGAACAGACCAATAGGATACTGATCATTTTCCCAGGCAGCTTATGCGTTAAATTTAATATTCCATGACAGCGATGATAAATCAGCAAACAAAGGAAAACAGTATTTTCAAATCAGCTGCATGAAACCACAGAGCTCTGGACAGGACATAAAAAAAGTTGTTACCTCAAATTAATAGCTTGTGGCCACAATTTAGTCTTTAGTAGCACTAATTAGCCTTCTGTAGCCACAAATTTGACTTTTATATACACTAATTAGCATTTTGTGTGCTCAGAAATAATATTAGCATCAATTCTAACTAAGACATTGAGTTCATTTTTGTTCACAAAATGCCAATTTGTGTACATAAATACTAATTTGTGGTCACAAAATGCTAAATTGTGGTAGCAAAAATGCTAATTTGTGGACATACATGCTACTTGGTGGTCACAAAATCCTAACTAATAAATTATGGACTTTAATGCAAATTTGTGGTCACAAAATGCTAATTTGAGGATATCAGTGCTAATCTATGATCACAAAATGATAATTTGGGGTCATAAAAATGCTAATTTGTGGTCGCAAAACACTCATTTGGGGTCGCAAAAATACTAATTTGAGGACACAAAATGCTCATTTGTGGACATAAATGCCAATTTGTAGACAAATGCTAATTTGGGGTAGCAAAAATGCCAATTAGTGGAAATAAAATGCTTATTTGTGGACATGAAATGCTTATTTGTGGTAATAAAATCTTAATTTTGGGTACAAATAATTTGTGGCCACAAAATGTTAATTTGTGGTCATAAGTTCTCATTTGTGGACACAAAATGCTAATTTGTATACACAAAAATTCCAATTTGTGGCCATAAAAATTTTAATTTTGGGCACAAATAATAATTTTTGGACATAATTATTGTGGACGTTATTTTTTGGCACAAATGCTAATTTTGGGGTAAAAGATATTAATTTGTCCAAACAATCCTAATTTGTCCACAAGTATTATTTGCACATATAAAATGACTATTAGTGCCCACAAAATGAACATGAAGATATTTTTTGGCCAAGAAATAATTAATTGTTCACACAAATGCTAATTTTTGCCTAAAAAATGATAAACTAATAATGTGCGACCATAAAATACATAATAATGACCACTAAATGATTATTTGTGCACACAAAATGCTATAGTGTGCCTATAAAATGCTAATAAATAATAATTTGAGACCAATATTAAATCGTGGCCACAAATGCTATTTTTCTTTTTTTTCTTATACAAAATACCAATTTGTGGCCATAAAATACTAAATTGTGGCTTTAAAAATTGCAAATTTTTACGACAGAGTATTAGGGCCATCAAAAAAAAAAGTAATATTAGATATAAGATTGTAAATTTATGACTTTTTTCCTCATAACTTTGACGTTTTGTCTCATAAATGTTAAAGGTTACTTTAAAAGTCCTAAATTAACTAATTTGACACATGTACATTAAAGTGCAAAAATGTCATAAATTTAGCCCATGACTTTTAAAGTCATAAATAAATGACTTTTTTCATTATTTAACAGTAAAAAAAATTTCCTTGTAATTTTTTGTTTTAAAGTCGTAAATTTACGACTTTAAAACCTTGTTAGTTTACAAGAAAAAAAATTATCAATTTATGGACTTTCGTATTGTAATTTAACAGTTACGACTTAGTTTTCGTAAATTTACAACTTTAAGGTCATAATTTAAAAAAAGTTTCTTTCTTGTAATATGGCCCTTATATTCCGTCGTTCATTTTTGCACACAATACGCTAATTTTTGCACACAAGATGCTAATCTGTGGCCATAAAATATTAAATCGCGGCCCAAAAACAGGCCCATTTCTGCACACAAAATGCTCAATTTGTGGCTCTAAAATACTAAAGTGTGGCCAAAAGAATATGCTCATTTTTGCACACAAAATGCTTAATTTGAGGGAAAAATGTTATTAAATGTCCCATCTAGGATTCTGTATAAAACAGTGCAATCAAGGTCTACCGTTTTTTCCACGACATCTCATTGATTACTAATTATAAGAGTAGATAAAAAATAATAAGTATTATAAAGGCAGCATTGTTACGTTTTCGAGCTAAATTTTCTGTATTTTTTAAATTGTTTTATTGGAAAAAAAATAAATAAATAAATGAATAAAAAACAGCCACCCACCTTCAGAATAGAAGAAATTTCACTTTTGGTTTTTGGAGTGACGTTCTCTGTTTGAGTTTTGTCACTGCCTCCTTTGGTGCTTGGAATTCTGTGGAGCAAAGGATCACTGTTTTCTATTGTGGTTTTTATGCACATCTTCTGACAGAGCGGAAACTCCTCATGAAGATCTTCTTTAAACACCCACTCCGATTAAAGTTGTGTTTTTGGGGTTTATGGCATGTCAGTGTGGTCTTTTTCTGATGGACATATATTAAGAAAATAAAGTTCATAATAGCATTTCTTAGTAATTTATTTATTTATATTATTGTGAATCAGGAATAGATGGAAAAATGACATTTGAAAAAGATTGTTGCTATGACAGAAAATGCACTGGTCAGGCCACAAGCTCCCAGCTTCACTCCATTCTGATGCAGTCACTTAAAGACAAATAAAATCATTTATTTTCCTCGTCTGAGTTGGATCTGGATCAAATCTGTACGGCTGGATCGCTCCAAAATCACTTGCCATTTTTGTTGCACCTGTAATTTTAGGTTGAGGTGTGGGAGGCTGTAAGCTAGCAGGAAAGAGTGTAAATGAATGAATGATGGGAAGTTTGGACGTGATTACTCGTCACCAACAGTCGCCCAGAACTCAGAGGTAGGGTTGGGCACCGAAGTTCGGTTCCAAGTAGGAACCGTTATGATTTGCGCGGTTCTACCGAAACCGAAAGATGCGGCTGCAAACGGTGCCGGATTTCGGTTCCAAAGTTCATTGAAGTTTCATTTGTCTGTGGACATGTCAATCACTTGTACTTCCTTCTGATTCTTTACGATTCAGCCTATCTATTTACTTTCTTGTGTTCGTGGGCGGGCTCATATAAAACCGCCGAGATGGTCGGCTTTCGCAACGTCGGTGGGCGGGACTTTCGCTGTGAATAGTGGAGTTTCCGCAATTTTTAAACAACGCTGGAGCCCCATCCCAAAATGAAACAATGAATCGTTTCCTCCTTGTTGGGCTGCTAATAGCAGAAAGCTCGGCTCGGCTCCGCCCACCACCACAGCGGGTCGTCATCATCTGCTGCGCTTTGCAGCCGTGTGATTGACATTTATCTTCCGCCTTATTTTATTGAAATAAAATATTGCTTTTGCCCAAAAACAACTGCAAATAAATACCACATTCCTGATTTAATTTAATAAAATGTCAGGCTAAAATTTCAAGGACGTTTAAGTTTATTTAAGACGGAGTTTTATATTATGCTTTATATTACGTGCGCACAGCTGCACGGCAGGAGGGAGTCTGCGCTTGTTTGAAGCCGTTCTGCTTTGGATTTAGGAAGATAAAGGCATTATTTTTTATTACTGAAGTACCGCAATAAGCTCCGAAAGGGAACCGAAACCGAAACAAAAGAACCGCGGTAGCACCGGAACCGCATCAGATCCCATCGGTGCCCAACCCTACTCAGAGGTGAATTTCTAATTAACTACTGCAGCTTTGCAGCATTTATGTTCAAAAAAGGCACAGTTTTCTTTTTTTAATTTTGGCTAGAAAACAGCATAATCATAATCAATCGAACACTGGGAACACTTAAAATAGACCCAAAGATGATCGGAGTGGGACTTTAAAAATATCTATATATTTACGCTAACCTTTTCAGTAGTTTCTCTCCAGATTTTGGGAAAGGGAATTTGGAGGTGAGTTCTTCCCCGTCGTCCATCGCGATGACAGACACCTCTCCATCACGGCCCAGCAGCCAACTCACACTTTTACCGTTAGCTGTTAAAGAAACAGAGTTATGCAACGGATTACTCATCGTCATTGAATGTGAACGGATCTGCAAGATGAAGAAAAAGGTTGCAAAACTGAAATAAAAAATTTTACAATTTGCATCACTTCAGAATCTCCAGTAACATTTCTTTTCTATTAATAAAACTAAATAAACCTTTCATGGGTGACAGATCAGAACTACATGCAGCCGAATTTAAAAACAAAACAAAACAAAAAAAAAAAACAGATGCAGAAAAGAGTCATGAAGACGTTCAGTTATTAAACCAATATTGATCTGTGACGTAATTATGATTTCTGGAACAATTTAATGTCTTTGTAATCAATAAGCAGCACTTCATTTAGCATTACTAATACTTACGGATTTAATAATGATCTGCACTTGGGCTGGTGAGTTATAAGTTACTTTAATTAGAAGTTATGAAGCAGATTGTAAAACATGTAAGATATAAAATGTTTTTTTGACAGACTTCACATTTAACTGATTCAATGTGTCATGCACTGTGTTTATAAGTGAAAATATGTCACTTTAGGATTAAGAACATTTATGATGGCATCATTTACATGTGAACTGTATTTTTCAGAGTATAAGTCGCATGGAACAGACATTTTATCTAGAAAAGCAAATTATAATAAAGGAAAAGATAACAATAGACTGAATATATGAACACATCCCGACTGCAGCACTGTTGTTGATATTCATCGCTTGAGAAAAAAAATATTATACATTATATCTTTATATTTATAGTATCTCACAAAAGTGAGTACACTCCACATTTCTGCAGATATGTATATATTTTCATGGGACAGCATTGTCTAAATTAATTTTAGACAGTAAAAAGTAGCCAATGTCCATCTTGTATAGCAGTGGAAATTTAGTTTTCCTTAAAAATTACTCTTCTTTATATAGATGTTCATAGGCAAACACCTTGAAAGTGAGAGAGAGTGAGTACACCCCTAAATGAAAATGTCTAAATTGAGCACAATTAGTAATTTTCCTTCCAGCGTCATTTCACTCAGTTTGTCAATGTGTCATATTTGGAGTCAGAGTTGAACAAAAAAATGCACTTTTGTTACATTTGAGTCAGTGGAACCAAAACTTTTATTTTTAGTGAAAAATGGTTCCTTTGTTTCAGATACTGACCTAATTTGATTTAATCTTGTTTTAAAACCAGAAATTAATAAGCTGCACAATTCATTATAAGTTTACTAAACTATCATCTTAATTGTCTTTATTTTTATGTAGTTTAAAGCTAATTGTGGTTAAGATGTGTCCTCTACATCCACTTTGCGCATGATCTGATCAGTCAACTAATTGGAAATAATAATCAGTGATTACTCGACTATAAATGTGGCGTTTTCACTGATAGGTGAATATTTGAACATGATCAAAACAAAAATATGTATTCCAGCTAGTTTTTTTTTTCAATTATTTTCTTCATATTTTTAATAACTGTGGCCCACTTCAAAAACAAGCAGGTTTAGAGGATGAATAGTTTTGTTAGAAAATAAGTTTTGAAACTTTTAATTTCTAGAATAACAGAATCAAAAGTATTTTTAAAAATGTCTTCATACATATTTGTGAATGAAGCAAATTATTTTAGATAAAGAGAATAAACTAATGC
>NC_050525.1:14580993-14616174 GCF_002922805.2 Oryzias melastigma
AATTCAAGCAAAGATTAGAGAACATTCCCTAAATTCTTTGAACATTTCCAATCAATTTTGAATGATGTTTGTTATTTCATTTTCTCCAAGCAGGATCCTCTAAGGTGTGCCTCCTTCTGGAGATTATAAAATCCAAGCTTGATCCAGGAGGAGTTGTTGGGGCAGTTTTTCTTGATCTCAGAAAAGCTTTTGATACGGTCAACCACCAGACACTGTTAAAAAAGCCCTCATTTCAACTTTTCTGTTAATTTATTAAAATGGATGGAGTCATATCTCCAATCAAGGTTACAGTGTGTTAAAGTTCATCATACCAAATCCACAACCTGTGTAAACCCTCTTGGAGTCCCACAAGGGTCCGCCCTCGGTCCACTGATGTTCAGCCTGTACATAAATGATCTGGCAACTTGCTGTCCAGCAACCGTAACCTGTCAGTTATATGCCGATGATGCCGTCATTTATGTTTATGCACAAAATAAAGATCAAGCAGCATAACAGCTCACATCTGTTATGAACAATGTAAGTAAATGGCTGCGAAGCTCACAGCTACATCTAAATGTGTCAAAAACTGTGTGTAAGTATTTTTCAAAAAGAGCAAGTTCTGAACCAGATCCTAACATCATGGTAAAAGGTCAAAGGCTTGAAGTGGTCCAAGAATTCAAATACCTTGGAGTAGTTTTAGATTCACAAATTGAT
Source organism: Oryzias melastigma (assembly GCF_002922805.2). Taxonomy (NCBI): domain Eukaryota; kingdom Metazoa; phylum Chordata; class Actinopteri; order Beloniformes; family Adrianichthyidae; genus Oryzias; species Oryzias melastigma. The sequence goes on from NC_050525.1 coordinate 14,581,687, forward strand.
TTTAAACAACATGTAAAGAAAACTCTTAACAAAATTAAATTTAACTTACCTAATTTTAGATATATCAGGAACAACTTAACCTTAGAGTCAGCTAAACTGTATTTTGATCCAATGATCATGCCACACTTATCATACTGCTTAACCAGCTGGGCATCAACCAACATAACAACCCATCAAAACTCTCCACAAACAAGCTCTGGAAGTATTAGAAAGGAAGGCCAAAGCCCACCATCACTGTCATATACTGAAAAACACAACCTGCTGGACTGGGATAATTATGTCAAATACAATGACTCACTTTTAATTTACAAAATCCTTCATGGCCTGGCCCCTCCTCATTTACAGACACTAATCACAAAAACCACAAACAGGGCTACTAGATCAGTTTTCAGGGCATCTCACAGTTGGAATTCAATTCCCACAACAATAAGACCACTGACGACTCTGAGCTCATTTAGCAAACAGATCAAATCATGGCTTTTAGACAATCAAAAATGCCACCACAGCTTTGTATAAATAGATTTTTTTGTTTTTGTTTTTTATTGCCTTTTTGCTATGTTTTTGTTTTTCTGTCACGTCTACTTACCTATTTTTTGTTTCCGTTTTTCTACTTTTTTTCTTAGTAGTTGCTTCTACGTTTTATGAATGTGTTTTTTTGTTTTGTTTTTTTTAATTGACAACTCCATCTGTTGTTTCTGCTGTTGTCTTTTATCCTTTCTGTATTGATTTAATTTGTTCTTTTACAAGAGATTATAAACTTTTTAAAAAAGGCACTAAAGATGGAAATTAGCTTGAAATGCTATAATCTTCTATATTAGCATTTTTAAATGTTTTATCAATACATGATGTCCCCGTCTTAAACAAACAATCAACTAATGTGTCCCTATTTGGTCATGAGTTCACACTATACCAAGATAATCTTAAAAAAAAAAGAAAAAAAGGGCTGACCTTTGCAAAAACTGCCTTCAAAAGTAAAACAAGATGATAATCTTAAAAACATGCAGTGGCAAGCACAATCCCCACATTTATGAAGACTTCAGCAACAAAAGTGGGATGAATTTTCTAGATATACAATGTCACGAGAGAAGGAACAAAATTTTCTTGTGTGTCTGACTGAAGTCCACACATTTTCAAGACTTTTATGATCTGAAATTGCTTGATTTTACATTAAAGCCCCAAAACAAAACAGAAAATGTATCATTTTCAATTGAAACGTAACTTGATTTACCAAAACAAGCTATTTATTTTGTTATTACTGTTATACAAGTTTTTAGATCAAGTAATCTGCAAAGAATTAAACTAAGAAGTGCATGTTAGAAGCTGGTTTGATGGGTTCAGCCTGTTCTGTCACCCAAAGCAACTTTGCGTTCTGACTGTGAGATTGTGCTCATTGAGAAGAAATGAACAGAACAGGTAGAAAAAAAATCCCTGACGCACTTGCTTAGCCCCCATTGTCATTCATGAAAGGACCTCTGAACTCCCACCTTGAACATAAATTACATTTCCGAGTAACTGTGACATGTGAACTGACTCTGCTTCTCTTTGTGAGGATTAACCATACAAAGGCCCAGAAGCCTGCAAGTCCACAAACATGTGTCATACCCAGTGACTGCGTCTGCCAGAGCTGATGAGTCGCTAACAGAGAAAACTCAGCTGACGCAGACCCTGTGTGACAGGCTGGAGGTTGAGAAAAAAAAAAAAAGAAGCAGTTTCGAAGTCAACCGGTTCTCCCCGTCTGTCCTGTGGATCCTATTCAAACTGGGTTTTCCAGGATGACAGCAAAAACACAGCAGCTGGAACTGAAAACACCACAATAGCTGCACACAGGAAAATCATCTGGGACAAATTTAATGTTTGTGTTCTAGTACTCTTAGGAAATAAAGGGCAGTTCTTCCAAAGTTTCCACAATAATGCGTCAAATATGACACTTTTCCATTCCTGAGAACATTAATCAGTTAAACTCATCGGTGAGGGCTTTGCAGGAGTTTAACATAAACGAGTGGAAAATGGTTATGCTCAGCACATAAACACAAACTAAACAAAAAGTCAGGTCGAACACAAAACCCCTACATGATCAGAAAGGTTTTTAACAGCAGATTAAAGATGCGTCTATCGAACTAAAAGAGTGCCGCAAAACTTATCAAGCCAAATATCAGAAGTCTCCCTTTGTTTTCCAAACGCATATATTCCCTGCAAACTTCCTGTTTGGCCCTATGCTAATTGTCCAAGTCTTGACTCATTTCCCCATTCTTGCACAGCAACATGATCCTTCCAGCTTCCTGTGGTCATGTGATCACAGCCTGCCCAGAGCAGCTGCAACGGTCTATGGAAATACAGAAAGAGTCCTGATGTTTCCCGTCGCTCCACACCAGTTAGACTCTAAAATGAAAGAACTTGTAAGGATACGAAAAAAAAAAGAAAGAAAAATGCTGCTCGACAGCATTCTGTAGGCTAAGTCAAACCAGTTTCAGGAAACACTTCTGTTCCGAGTTCCTGCCTGTTTTGTTCTTACTCCATACAGACTCTGGCAACTGTTTGCGCTGAAGCCGGTATCTGATAACAAACACAAACTCAAAAATCCGAGCACTTCCCTTGTTACTTTCCTCAATAGCTTACATTTTTCCTGTTCAGACTTAAAGGAAATCTGTAAAAATAAATAAATAAATATTTTTTGTTTGTTTGTTGCCTTAATTGTTAGGGCAAATCAATATACATATATGACAGATGCATCTATATATGAGAATTAAAACTGTGTGCCAATTTTAAAGTATTTAGAATACAAGTACACCTATGTTATTTTTTTATTTTTATTTTTTACTATTTGGCAGTAGGAGTTTAAATTAGAAAATGTAAACATTGGGTTATTCTATTAATATATTTGTAAAGCACTCTGGTACTTTGTGCTGAAGTGCTTTATAAATAAAGATTATTCAAGATCATTCATTCCTGCTAGCTAACAGCTGCAGTAGCTAACAGATGTGGTTAAAGAATAATTTGAAGTCTTAAAACTTGTCTGACATTTTGACCATTACTTTAAAAATAAAAATAATTAAAAAAAATATTTTTATGGGTTTTTTTTAAGTTTCAATTACATAGTTTGGGAGGGGAAAAAAGTGGGGGTTACCGTTTTTTGGTTTGTTCCGCTTGGCCTCTGTGAGCCCCCTTTCCCGCTCCTTGTCCTCGCGCTCCTTCCAGCGTCGCACCTGCTCCTCGCGCATTTTCAGGAACAGAATCTTCTTCTGCTCCTCATTGAGAGCTGCCAGCACATCGGGGTCGACGTACATGTCCTTTAAGACCTGCTGCAGCATGACGCCGGCCGGCTTTGGTTCCCCTGGCAGCGGTGAGGAGGTGGTCCCAGGCTGGCAGCTTCCCCGCTATTTGTACGTTTCTGATTTGATTTATAGCTTCATTTCGCTTCTTCTTCTTCTTCTCGGCGGTTTTCTCCTGTTTTTCGCCAACATAAAGTTCACTCCGGTGAGTCAAGCTCCTGCCTGCTGTTCAGCTTCGCACTCTTTCACACCCACACGCACAAACACTCTCAATCCTGTTTCCTCTCCCAGCTGTACTCCCACTTAAATGTCAGTTTTCGAGGCCATGTTGGTGTTATCTACAAGAAAAAAAAAACACAGAATAAGTTTCAGTATCCCAACTGCAAAGAGTCGCATTTATAAAGCCAATATCAGCGTAGAAACTTTTATTTTCGCCTTACCTTTAAAAAAAGAGACAGACTTTCTTTAGATTATTCTGTCTTAACAAACACGGAAGGAGATGGAGGCTCCTTCTACTTAAAGAATGGGAGGAGATTCCAGCGGAACGGGACTGTTTCTGTCATCAGAAGCCGACCTCCCCTCCTCCCCGACATCCCTGCTAAAACCCCGAGTCCCTTTCTCCCCCCAAAGACAACGACTTCCTCACAAAACCCGCAGACTTCTTCAGAGAACCTGCCCTAAAATAATGGAAGGAGTGACTCCTCTGTTCACAAGTTAAAGACTAGCTAACACAGAAGCCGCGCGTGGAGGGGAAAAAGCTAAAAAGCTGAGTGGAGAACACGTTCGCTGCACAATGAGAAGGAAACCCCCCCTTTAGAAAAAAAAGCGAAAGGAAGCGGGGGAGGCGATACACTGTAAAAAGGAAGTCGCTACGAAGAGGTGTTTTTTAAGTACTCACACAGGGATGAAGATAGCCGCTCCACCACAAAGCTCTCTGAAGCTGAGAGACAGTGATTCCTCAGCTCTTTGTGTGTGCGCGCGCACGCCGCGCGAGCGCCCGTCAGCATGTGTGTTTGTGCTTGATGACATCACAGCATTCCACGTTCCCTCCCTCCCCTCAGACACTTAAAATAGGAAGTCTCCTCCAGGAAAGCGACTGTTAAATATCCTCTCAAAAAATATGCGTTTAACATGTTCTTGTAGCATTTTTGTCATGATGGAGGAATAAGAATTCTGTCGACCAATCAGAGTCCAGGGCAGAACCTTTTTAAGTGAGATGGGATGGAATGAAGTAACTGTAAATCAGGGGTGTCAAACCCAAAATCCAAAACACACCTTAGGTCGTGGGCTGAACAGGATAAACCTTTATTGAACACTCTAAAACAAAATTTTTAAGACATTAAAATGTAACTTTTTAACATAATTATGAACTAGATATGTTGCATTACCTCCGATAATGCTAGTGCTAATGCTTTAAGCTGAATTTGGCTGCGGAAGATGCTAGTGCTGATAGCTGAAAATGCTGAAATTGATAGCTGAAAATGGTGAAATTGATGGCTGAAAACGCTGAAGCTGATAGCAAGCTGAAATATTAGGTAAATGCCAAATTTGCCTAAAAAAACAAAACAAAACAGCCTAAGAAAGGTTAGCTGAAACAGCTAGCATGTAGCTGAATAAGTAGTTCAACTTCAAAATAATCTAAGAAAAAAATAAATTAGCCAAACAGCTAGCATGTAGATGAAATATTAGCTAAATGCCAAAATAGCCTGAAAAACTTCAGAAAAGCCCAAATTAGCCAAAACAGCTAGCATGTAGCTGAAATATTAGCTAGATACCAAATTACCCTGAAAAACTTAAGAAAAGCCTAAATTAGCCAAAACAGTTAGCATGTAGCTGAAATATTAGCTAAACTCCAAAGATGCAAAAAAAAATCTTAGTAAATGCCAAAATAGTCCAAAAAGCTCGAAGAATGGCAATTAAAAAAAAAAATTTAAACCGTAGCATTTTAATATAATTATGAATAATAAAAAGGCAAGAATATTATTCCAGAATTAATCAATTTAAACCTCAAATAACTTTCGATATTTTACTCTCCACAAAAATATATTTTGTCAAATTTATACTAGTTAGAAATAACCCCAAGATAACATTGGGCCATTAATAACAATAAAATAAAATGATGTGGAGGGCCGGATATAATTACTCAGAGGGCCGGATTTGGCCCCCGGGCCTTGACTTTGTGCTGTAAAGTGCTAGCTTTTCGTATGTTTGTATCCAATGTTCACACTCTGAAGTATGTTTACAAGTCCCTTATAATTAATAAGGTCATCCTCACCCCATTTTCTACGTTTTTGTCCTACATAAATTATCCAGATATGTGGTATCTCAATGTAGTCTTCAGATCAGTAGTGGAATAATTTATTATTTCTTTGAGGTTGTCAGAAAGTCTTTTTATCTTTGTTTTGTTCAAATGGTAACTCCCCATGATTTGTACATGCACTTTCACTACATTTTCATGTCAAACGCCTTTCCTGACCCAACCCTCTGCATTTATCCACACTAGGGACCAGCACATGGAATCACTGGAGAGTTCCCTAAAGCGACTGGAGTATCGTACCACCCCTGGTACCCTCAGGTAGGCGGCCTTCTTTCTAAGAACTATCTAGCTCCAACCCCGAGTAGCTCCTGAGATCCAACAAGTTTGAATGTGTCTGTGGTTATAATATCTCAGAAAAATAGAATATGACATAACTTTAAATTCAAAACATATGACATCACCCATTTCCATCCATCCATTTCTTGACCGCTTCTTCCCTTTCGGGGTCGCGGGGGTGCCGGAGCCTATCCTGGCCACTGATGGGCGAAGGCGGGGTACACCCTGGACAGGTCGCCAGTCCGTCGCAGGGCCTCAATCACACACATTCACTCTCACATTCACACCTAGGGGCAATTTAGAGTCACCAATTAACCTATGAAGCATGTTTTTGGACGGTGGGAGGAAGCCGGAGTCCCCGGTGAAAACCCACGCATGCACGGGGAGAACATGCAAACTCCACACAGAAAGGTCCCAGCCGGGATTCGAACCGGGGCCTTCTCGCTGTGAGGCAAGAGCGCTAACCACTGCGCCACCGTGCAGCCCGACATCACCCATTTGTCAAAGTAAAAACCTAATAAATATGAACATTTCACAAAGATGATGAAAACTTGGATGATTTAGAAAAATACATTAAAATACATTTGTGGTCTATATTTGCTAATCTAGTGAGCATTGATGCACACAAGTTTTCGCAGAGACTTCTGGGAAGTTTCCAGGGAGGGCCCTGAATTTGGGACTTATAGATTTGTACACCCCAAAAAATATTGAACACCCCATGAAGAACTACAGATACAAAGTGTGCAAAGATCAAAGATTCCTTTACAGCTTACTTTTTTAAATTTTTTTAACGCTAACAGTACGCAAAAAAGGGTGTCATGAACAACTATCACAAACTTCATGACAGACCGAGCTTAAACCACACGGAGACTCGGTAGAGAAAAGAGGAAGTGCGAGAAGGATGTTCGTAGAAACTCCTAACCACAAGACTGCTATCTGTGCTGGATCACAGCAGAAAATCCGCTATTTCAAATAGTTTAGATAACTTTTTGTGTTCTTATTTCTAAATAAAGAGGCCAGCATTGAATGTTGGTCAAAGCAATCTCTTTGAATCTAGATGGCATAAAGAGAGGAAGGTCAGGGGTCTGTTAGATGACAGATGTTACTTGTCTTTTGTGGAAAAAAAAATGTACAGAATTTTAGGGACAAAATTTGCTGAAAGCTCCAATAACCTGACCCTTCCTGGTTGGGAAAAGCAGATACGAATGCAGAGTACTTGACTGAATATTTCCCCCAAAATACTTATAATTCTGAAAAAAATCTTATAAAGATTCCAAGTAGTTGCAAAATGATTTCACTTTCGGATACACAATGATGTCAGACTTTGGCTCTAACCCCTTCCTCTCCAAAACTCTTGATCTGAAGCTAAAGAGCACCCTCTAGTGGCTAAAAGTGGCAAAACACAGGGATGGATGACGTCACTGCTAAAGCGTTCCTCTCAGGCTTTTGCAGCAAATTAAATTTTAATACAAATGGCTGCAACCTTATAGCACAAAAATTTGCCAAAACTCGACAGACTGGGATTCAACAAAAAAATCCACGTTTTTGCAGGTTTTTGGAGACAAAAGGCAGAAAACGTCCTAAAAGCTCTGTGGGGAAGATGCTCTGGGATTCACAGTCTGCTGCACAGACGGCAAATTCACCTGCAGTTTTAGTACTTTTCTTTCAAAAAGAGCTTTTTTTAACTTTAGTCTAGCTCCAACTCCTCCCTGATTCAGCTGTTCCTTCCCAAGCTGCACATCTATGATGGATGAAGAGACTGAGCTGGCATTTTATCAGTCGCCAATTTTTTGTTTATTGCATTGCCGTCAGCGTTCTTGTCCCCACCCTTCTCTATGGTAAACAGGCTTGGATTATCAAGTGAACAAATATAACAGACAAGCCTGAGGAGAAAACATTCGGGACATGAACTCCAGAGCCTAAAAAAATATGACGTCTAGGATAATAAATTTCTCATTTTTTATTCTAATTTCAACTTGTAGAATTTACTCTAGACAAATTCAATCATAAAAAAGCAAATATGATGTTTTATTTTACAGCCTTGCAAACATTTTCAAGAAGACAGAGTTCGTCAAATGATTATTATTGAAACAACTGTATTTAGGAGGCTGTAAAATGAAGCTTTAGTGATTAGCATTGCAAACAACATCAAAATAAAACAATGTTTTCTCAAACCGAAGAATTTGAAGATAATAATGATGAAAAAAACACATTTTGAATATAGTTTCCCTCACTGGGTAAATTAATTTTATTTTAAAATTTGTCAATTGTACATAAATTATATTAAATGCATCAAACCATATGAGCAAATTAAACATCCTGTTCAGAAAAAAAGAGGCAACATAAAAAAGGAAATGACATTCTTCAAGATCTGTTTTTTTTTTCAAATAGTATTGGTCAGGCCTTTCATTAGCCTGGGAAAGCAAAGTGCTACAAACGACGACAGTTCACCATACACCTTAATGAGGATTGGACTGAAGCACCTTTTCTTAGCTTAAAGCTAAAATGGAGATTTTTCCTCTTTTTTTCACTTTTTTTTTTTTTTACAAATACTCCATTGTATGTTTACAGTCTACCTTCAATAACCCATGAACCAAAGCGCACACCCTTATCTTTGAGAGTGGGGCACACTTGCAGTGACGATGCTGATTCAAGTTAATTGTGAACTGCTCGACCCAACAGGCTGCTAACACCTCGGTTGGCTAGGATTTCCTTCAGGTTAGAGCGTCGAGTGCAATTAAAGGCAAACAAGTCCTTCATGAGAAAACAAAAAAAAACATGGAAATCAGCCACATGCTTTTAAATAGTACTCATATTTTAATTGATATACATATATTGCCACCAATGGCACATACGATATTGCACAAAGTGATGAAATGTTGCACAGAAAAAATAGATTATCTTTCTTTTTTTTTAATATATTTTGTGGGCAAAAACATTAAAAAAAAATTTAAAGTGAAATAATGCTGACATCAAAATAAATGAAAACATGCTTGCTACTCCCCGTTAGTTGAACTTTCTACCTAATGGTGGAGGGACAAGCAATCCAAAGGAGGGGGTCTTACCAACAATTCAACGCGGATGTTCTTCTGAACCGCTCGACTAGTGAACTCCTCTGCATCATCGTGCATCTCGGTGACCACCCCTTCCATGTTTACATGTAGGCCGATACCTGGATGGCGGGAGACGGGGACATTTCGGAGAGGAAAGGAAGACAGCAGAGACTTCTGCTCTCAATTTTCTTTAAGGGTTTGTTTTTAAAGAAACAAAGAACAAAAAAATTAACCCTTTTAGCACCACAAATCGTGCACTAGCACACGAGGGGGGGCTGAAAATGGAAGCAAAAATGATCGGACATAAAAGGAGGGGAAAAATTAAAGAAAGAAAGAAGCGATCCAAAGCACCGGGCCAGCGTGTAAGCATGCAGAGTGTGTAAGGCACCAGGTTGTTTATATGCTGAAGAGGACGCTCCTAATCACTTCGGCTAAAACCAGAAAGAAGAAGAAGAAGAAGTGGTCAAGGACAGTCTGGTTTGCTGGTTTCCAGTCGATCCAAACGCGGGAGCTATCGTTGACTTTAATGCTGAGGTAAAGCTGACATAATCTGATTGTTGTCAGTTTCTCTGGAGTTTATAAAACACGCATCTATGAGATGCGACCGAACTGGACAAGAAGAGGCCAGTCGTCTTTTTTCCCCCCATACGGCAGCCCGAGTGGTTCCAATTAGGCCAAAAAAAAAAAACCCCAAACAGAGCACGACTGAACTTCCGTAAAGTAAGCACTCTTCAATTTAGCATAAAAAAAAAAAATGACGGCGGTACTCTCAGGGACGCCGTTTGTACAATATTTGCTATAATAAAGCTTCATTTTTTTCATTTTCTACCCTTTGGATGGACACCGATCGGAGCTCAAACTCCAGATCTGCGGATTATAGGCAGGTAAATGTACGTCCAAGAAGGGCTGATATACCATGGTGCAGGTTAACATGCAGCAAAAGCTCTCCTTGGCACCATTTAGACGACTAAATAAGGTCACAAAATGTCGCGGTTTGGGACACGCTCCTCCGAACTTTACTACCAACAACAGTTTGTGCAGGCTGTTTGTCTCGGTAAATAATCTGGCCATTTTTTGCTACATGATGTCACTGCATTTCCTCTATCAAATCCACATTTAGTACCTTAAAGATTAAACACATTGCATTAACAACAGGACACTGAAGGTAGTCAATAATATATCTATCTGCATGGCAACAGTTTCAACTAAAATAAAATTTTCCAAACAAAAAAAAAGTACAATACTCATATTTCTTTGAATGCCTCAGGGCAAAAGGTCATCATAATAATTGATTTTGATGCAATGCATATTGCACAACAAATATAGCACTTATTTCATTTCATGAAAATGCCTATATGTTTTTTTTTATTATTTTTTTCCGTTAATACTGCATGACATCTAACCAGTTTCCGAAAGCAGGCCTAGCCCTCATATGATTCCTGTGTAAACACAATTCTACTCACAGGTCAAAGGTGAATTACCTTTTACAAAGTTTGTTTTTTATGTTGGAATTTTGGTTTGGAAAAAAAATATTTGTGCTAAAGTCATAAATGAAACTTTTTTTACTCTGCAATAATTCCTTTTAACCATAATATTGTATTTGGGCCCATATTGACCCGTTTTCGTGGGTCAATTTGGACCCAAGCATAGCCAACACCTTCCTCTTTGAATAGCTTTCACTGGTACAAAAGTTAAGGGAAATACTCAGTTTGTCAAGTAGGAAACAATGTTCAAATATTCGGTTATTACTTGGTTTAGCAGCCTGTTACTGTATTAATGTGATAAGTGGGGTAACATCCAGCGATGAACATGTCAGAACTTTGTGTTGAGAGTGATGCTCCCTTGGAGTTAAACCATAACAGTTAAAATCTTTTAGATTTCTTTCTTTAAACAGTAGATTTATGATAATTCTCTGGTTATTTTTCATGACTCTTGCATGTTTTTTTTAATTGTTTACATCAATCGTCATCTCCATCGTCCGGCTGCATCTCCTCGTGCTGCTGCAGCTCGCACGCGCGCTTCTCCCGCTGCTTCTCCTGGATCTTCTTCATCTCCTCCGCGTATTTACAGAAAGTAGTCCCAAATTTGGACCACACTTTGTAGGGCACAGTTATGGAGTTGCGGTACGTGGGCTTTACCTCGCTTACCCTCATGAACACGCCGTACTTATTGGAGCCGACGTCGAAGAAAAAGCGCTTGTTGTCCACAGTCAACGACGAGCCCTCGGGCAGCTCCGCGGGCTCGTCCTCCACGCCGTAATCGTCAATAAGTTTCGCCAGCGCGTCGCGAAACTCGATAAGTCCCTGCGCGGGCAGAGCGATCGTCTGGCCCTGCGTGGAACCCAAACCGGGCCCCCGGTTAACGGTCTGCCGAATCCTCAGGAACCGTCCTCTCTGGTTCTCTTTCAGATCCATGTAGTATTTCCGATTCTCCCGGACCAGGAACTCGCTCTTCAGCGCTCGCCTGGGCTCGTCTTGTATCATCCCCGGGTTGCTGGGTCCCAGCTGGGCATAGTGCTCGATGAAGTCCCCCAAATAGTCTCGGAACTCGACCGCCACGGACATGGAGAGGGTGAGGCGGCTCTTGTTTCCACCAGCCCCGACTTCAGCGATCTTCAGGAAGCGGCCTTTCGCGTTCTGCTTTACGTCCAGATAGAAGCGCTTGTTCTGGATGTCAACCCTCTTGGAAGCCAGCTCCTGCGTTTCGTGTTGGAGCCCGGAAGCCGAGCCCGCCCCCCCTGTCGGTAGGTGCATGGAGCCGAAGCCTGGGCCCGTAGCCGCTCCTCCCTGCTCACTTCCACTGTCTCTGTCCGCCATGATGCTGCCTGCCTTCTCCCTCCGTCTGCTGCAAAGCCACGGCCAGCCTCACGCACGCGGCGGATCTCGCGAGACCTGCACAGAGACGTACAAAAAGCGCGAGAACGGTGACTGCAGACCTGGAGCGCGGCGTGTCGGACAGGAGCTATCACTCCTTTTTATTTTTCATCAGAATAAACATTTATTTAAAAATATTTTCGGAATTTGCTTTTTATTTACTTTGGCAGAGGGCGCATATTTCTGTAAAAATAAAATCACATAATCGAATACATAAACAAACTTTAGAATAGCTCCGTTTTAAATGTGAAAAATAAATAAAATATATAAAAACTGGAAAGAGTTAAATGTAAAGAATTAGGATGAACAAATTAGATCTAATTCTTAAAGCGGACGCGTTGTGTCACAACAAATATTTATGAAGAGATTACGTTTGTGACAGCTTTAAAACTTGAATTTCATTAAGAAAAATAAAGAAAAAACAAAACAAAAAAAAAAAAACTTATCCAAACAGAAACATTTAACATTTTTGACCCCTAATGTAGATATTTAATGCCGCCACATAAAGTATATCTCATCAACTTTACAGTGATAATCAAAAAGCTGATTTATAGGCCTACTATATTCAAATGCCATTCAAAGTTAAATAAATAAGTAAAAAATAAAGAAATTAAATTTTAAAAGGGGGATTTAATTTTTTTATTTTTTGGTTGAGGAACAGTAAAGTGTGCAAATGATTTCTTATTACCTCTAAACTTCAGGGGGGTTTTTTATATTAATTTATTTACTTCTTTACTTTTTATGTTTTAGAAACCTGCGTTTTTTTTTTCTCAAATAACCTCCCTCTTGCAGTCATGGGAGATTAAAAAAACATCCCATTCGTCAGTAAAAACTTGCATAATTAGTCATTGTATTTTAGAAATGACTTCCTATTTTGAAACTCACCTTGATTGACTCTCGCCTCGATGAATCCGATCCCACTACCTGCCGTTGAGTCACGTGACCACTCGGTTTGAGCTCACGGGAGCTGTGCAGCGGGCCTGCAGCACGGCGGGACCCGGGCCTCCATCATTCATGAAAGACGTCTGAGGCAGTGAGACTTTAAAAAATAAATAATAAAAGCCCAGAAATGTGTTAATCTGTTTTTTTTTTAGACTAAATAAAAAACACAATAAATAAATAAATACAAATGTTTATGTAATTAGGTCATTTCCAAGTGCCGACAAATATGTTTATCTGCACGAATCGGTTTGGGTCAGCGGGAAATAGGCCTAATATGACGCAATATTCTGTAAAACAATGAATAAAATCTAGGATGTTTTGGGACATAAATAGTTGCAAGCTGCTCCTTCCGGTGCTTCTTTTTTCCAAAGTTTTTCACCCGACATGCTACCCTCTTTCTTTTTATTTTTATTTTTTAACCAGACCTGGACCATGAAGTAGTCTGCAGTAGCAATAATAAAACACATGTAGTTTCAGTAATTACTACTATTATTTATACTTATTTTTGACACGTTTAGATTAATACAAGCCTGGTCATGTCATGCTCTTTAAGAAATAGTTTAATTGGAGTGGAAGAAGGTAATTATTTATGAGCCATTTCTTCACTGCTTCTAAAGGCCTGACAATGAATCTTAAACATCAGTCAACTTAAATTTATTATTTTATATATTTTCTTATAATTTTACTAAGCATTTAGTCACCCGTTTATTCTTCTATTCCAGTACATGTTCATAATATAATATTTTTCCTAATCAATTGAATAAAGTAGTACAAACATTAAAATATTATTCATAGAGTTGCCCAGTTTTTTTCTACAATCCTAGATTAAAATCCCTTTCAGAATAGACAGGCCTTTTTACCTCTTCTCTTTTCCTCTATATTATTGTCTAAGTTGATGTAAGTTGTTGATGTGGAAAAATAAAACATCTAAAGAGTTTCCGTCGGATGTCTAAAAGGCGGAGAAGGAGAGGAAGTAATCACTAATGCAGAAAGAAAAAAAAACTAAAAGTAAAAATCTTAAAGGACGTTTTAATGGATGATTATTAATTTTAAAAATATTCTTTTATGTAGCATTTATGTAGCATCCCAAACTTTCAGTTTAGTATTTATTTCTTTTTTTCAGAAAAAGAAAGTGTCATTTTTTTTCCTTTCATTTTTTAAAACAATTTTAACTTTTTAATGTAATATTAAATAATATTAACGTTTTATTTTTTTATTTTTTTGCTGAAGTTGTTATGCTTTTTCTTTAAGTTTCGCTTTCTTCTACATGATACGTCACTCTTTTCTAAGACAATAAATTAAATAAATATATTTATGAGGGCTTTTTGGTACTTTATTGTGATTTTTTAGCTTCTACAGTGCAAATATATTCCAAAATACGTCGATTTAAACAGGAAGACGCATTGCTTTCTTCTCAGGAGAAATTTCGAGCACAAGTTGCGGTTCCGTTTGTATCCAGATCACTATAGAGCCAGTTTCAGCGTTAAAAAAGGGGGTTCTGTCGCAGTTCCTAACCAGCTTTCAGCTGTCCCTCCTCAAAGTTTTCCCTCACATCCCTGACCCGGGAACGCCGCGCGCCGCTCCACCCGCAGCGGCGCTCCACTTCCAGATGTGTCGGATCCGCCGCGCGTCATGATTCTGGAGACTCTGCGGGGAAGTCTGCGGCCGCTCCCCGCATGCAGGACAGCAGCAGCAGCCCTACTGGCACGTCGGCATGCTTCTCCACTGCGATCCGCCGCAGCAAACCTTACCTTCCGGCCGCTCGGCACTACAGCCTCCAAGGCGTGCCGTGAGCGGCGCGTCGAGGCGCGGGACGCACGAGCTCGGAGGCCTGCGAGTGTCCGCGCGGCAGACGGGAGTCTGATCGCTCCTCAAGATGGACAAGAAACGGAGAGTCGTGGCACGGCGAGGGACACAAGTCCAACGCCGCACGTTTCAACTCTGATGTCAACACGCAGCGCGGTGAGCGGGCGCCCCCGCTCGGTAGATGAGAGGAGTTGCAGCTTTGACTTTTCCACGGGGAACAGCACCGGCGCGGGGCAGCATCTGCAGGTGATGAAGCAGGCGGAGGTGTTACACCAGTCTACCTGCAAGTTAGTCAGTTAAATGCATTTTTAACCCCACATTGCACTCAAATATGACTGCTTTAGATAATTTAATGATGAAGAAAAACTTTCCACTGGAATATATTTGAAACATTCAGCACCATGGACAGCTGCTCAGTTCATCAGGTGTGCAGGAAGACCAGAAAAACAACACATATTTCATCATTCCACGTTTCTTTTTAATTTTTTTGATAATTTATGAATATATAATTTCTATAATAATATGGCCCTCCAGGAATGCTTTGTCAGCCTTCTGCTTATTTTAGCTCTTCAAATTTTGCTCTGCTTTCAGTTTTCAGCTTCCTCTGGAGGCAGTGACGCATTTTGTCCAGCAGATGTCACTCTTTGTGAAAACTCAACCGTCTGCATCCGCATTCTGCTGGAGAATTCAACAATTCTGACCTCTTTATGACCATTAATGAACGGATTACATTAAAAAAAGAAAAATTATCACAAAAACAGTCAAAATAGTTGTTTTTCTTTCATGCATCATATATTCCTCCTGCTGTGTTTCAGATTGAATGTGCTTTTAACACCAGTTTTGAGGCAGTGAATGTGTGCTGAATGCATGACTTCACGGGATGAGACGCAAAACTCATTCAAAACAGTCTCTTGAAGACTCATCATTGCAGCGCTGCAAATCCCCCAGTGCCCCCCGGATGCGGCCGCATTTGATGCACCCCCCTCCTCATCTCCTCCTCTCCCTCTCTCTCTCTCTCCCCATCCACCCCTCCTTTCCAGTGTGATCCTATTTTCCCTTTCTGGAGTGATGCCTTGGTTACAGTAGGATTCTAAAGCAGGGAGAGCCATGGATTTGGGATTGTTCCATTGTCGGAGCAGCTGATGGAAGACCATGGAGTGACTGACGCGCGGTGTCACCGGGGGATTGGGAGTTAATGAGATCGAACCTGTAATCTACTCTGCAATTTTTTTATTTTATTTTTTTAGGGGAGGGGGTTGCTGGAGCCCCGATCGGCGTTATTTTCTCTCCGCCAGAGGCTGGAAGGGACGCGGAGGCAGAGGAAGGAAGGAAGGATGGAATAAGGCGGCGCGCTTTTTTTTATTTATTTTTTAATTTGAATTTTAAAAAGATTGATCGCTGCCTTCTACATCAAAATCCAGCCTATTCCAATTCTTTGGCATGACAGGGATTTTTTTCTTCTGTTTTGCTTTTTTGTTTGTTTGTTTTCCAGCCGGAGTCAACTTGGGCTTGACTGCAGCATTGCGCGTCTTTGCTGAGGCGCAGGAGCATCCTCACCGCTGCACATTTTGGGGCAGGGATCCGGCTGGCGCCGTCTTGCTGTGGAGGCTGCCGGGCGCCTCCTTTGGCGGGGAGAATCCGACAGTTTGTTGCACCATGCGTGCGTATTAGAGGGACGCAGCGAGCGGATTTGACGCGTCATCCGCGCCGCTTCCAAAAAAAAAAAAATTATCCACATCCTTGAAAGAAAAAAAAGGGGGGTGAAATAAGGAAAAAGCAGTGGATCCCGATGGCATGGACACTTATGCAAGGTCTGCTGCGCTGCCGTGCCACTGGAGCCCACTCGCTGTCTCTCCACCGCCATCGCCCCGCAGCCCACAGCGCCCTGCCGCAGCGCCGCCAGCGACCACCGAGCCAAAGCAGGCGGCATGAGGCTTGATCCAGTCCACTTCTCCATGCTGCTCATCGGGGTCTCGTTCGCCTGCTACTCCCCGAGTTTGAATTCCGTCCAGGACCAGGCTTACAAATCCGCCGTGGTGATCGAGGGTAAGGTGCAGTCCGCGCCGGGGAACGCGTCCGCAGAGCGCTACCGCGTGGACGTCAAAGTGCTGGATGTTTGGCCCTTGAACAGCGGGGGTCTGGAGCGCGAGCAGCTCGTCACTGTGGGGGAATTCGGCTCTGCGGCTCCGTGCGCCAAAGTCAAGAAGAACCACAAGTACATCTTTTTCATGGACCCCACTGACGAGCCCCTGGTGTTCAAGGCGCTGTTCGCGCCCCTCGACACGAGTGGGAAGAACCTCAAAAAGGATGTTGGCAGGATCTTGTGTGAGGACTGCGGTAAGTTCATGTTCACGGGTCCGAACCCGGAAGAATGCCTTTGCAACAGCTCATGTTGGCTGTCCAGGTGTGGGTTGCGTGGCTACGGCACGCGTGGACTCTTTGGCTACAGAGATAGCTGCCAAAGGGGCGTCTATGCAGCAATTTTCGACAACTCTCGCAGGCTCCCAGAGCCCACATGATCAATCAAACTCTCTTTTTCTCTTTCTCCCTCTCCTCTGTCTCCTAAACTGCATCACAGCGGGCATGCGCCGCGCACTGGCGCTTTGGGGGAATTGCAGTTTCTCTGCGTCCAGCTGTCTGCATCCTGCGAGACAGCGTCGCTCCTGAGCCTCTGCAGCTCGCTGACCTGTCAGAAATCCAGATATCGTTAGGTTCTTCTCAAGCAGTGCCTGTTTGGGTTGTTTTGTTCTAAAAATGTACATATTTGAAGCTCTTGGCACGTGCGTTTCACAGACAGGATGCCGTTTCAGCACCAGGGACAGCGTCCTGTGGTCGAAAGTGAGATTCTGGAAACTAAACTTAAGCATTCATCACTTTGGAATTTAGTTTTAAAGTTTTCTTTGTTTGATTGATTTATTTCAATCAAAATTTCAGCAATAAAAATGGAAAAATATAACAAAAATACTTATATTTATCAAATAGGGTAGTAGTTGATACATTGGTTAAAAAATAAGGTCATCTTTCTTTATTCAAACCTTTATTACATTTGATAACAATTCATAACCTCTAAACAATATTAAATAAATTGAAGGGGAGCGGAAAAATTAAAATATATATTACCAGTCCCTATTGCTAGAGCTACAAAAATAAAAGTACATCAAACAAAAACAATGATGTGTTCATAAATATTAAGTCATGCCAACATTTTAAATATACATATAAATATAAATACACACACACCCTCATTTAATCCTATTTACCTACACAAGATTTACTGGCATCATTTACTTAAAGTCTTAGCAATTAACTTTACTTGATAAATTATTCTACATATTTGATTATTTTTATACAACAATTGATTTACTTGCTTTGTCCAGTTTATTTCATATGTTAGTCTGTATACTTCAATTTCTTCATATATTATGTCAGTATTTATGCGTAAAAGTTTATTTTTGGCCTGAATAACTAAAGTTGTATTTCATTGTAGCTCCACTGTTTTATTTGACGTCATTTAAAAGGTGATGTATTTAGTTTTGTGTGATGCTTGTCAGCAACTTCAATATTGCAAAAAAAATCAACAAAAAAAAACTTTTGTAACTTTTGCAATATTGGAGTTGCTGACATGGCTCACATAAATGCAAAAGCCACAACACAATGGAAAATATTCACAATGGAAATTGTTCACAATAGAAATGAATAACTGACTTTTTAAAAATTGTATTCAGTTTCAAGCTACTGCGGCGGCTTGAAACTTTGTTATTAATTTCCGTTGTGCTATCACTTTTGTCGTTGTGTTGTGGCTTTTGCATTTATGTGAGCTGTGTCAGCCACCATGATTTTGAACTGACTAAATACAAAATAAACATCCTCAACAAATGATGAATATCAATATTCAAGGCTTGATGAACATTAAGTACTTATTGAGTCAAATTTAATCTAAAATGAATTTTTTTACAGAAATTCAAGAAATAAACAGAGACTAAAAAGAATCAATTATAATCAAATGTTTTTCAGAAAAAGTACATATCACTACATTTGGTTGACTCTCTTATATCTATTTATTTTATCTCTTTTTATAATGGCTTTGACTTTTTTAATGCTTTGACTTTTTATGTCTTCCCTGCATTTATTCCATATCTGAACCCTGTTGTGGAGAAGTTGCTGATTTCATTCTCTCAAACTGTATTTAGTGTATCTTATAATAGAAGAGCCTTTGGATGCTCTTTAGTATTTTTTTTAATTATTTTATGATGTATTTACTGTATCTGTAGTCAAAATTCATGTTTCTGCTCACTGACTTCTCCTCAACGTTTTCTATAGCAAATTCAGAAAGTGTCTGTGTCAGGATAGTGCAGTGTGAATGAAGGTGGTAGTCTTCCCTTTGTGAATGATTTCAGAAAAGTTACTTTACTTTAGTAAAAAGGGGATTTCCCCTCCTCCTTAATCTTTGAGCTTCCTTAAAACAACAACAACAACAAAAAATGTAATTCTAAAAATCTTTTCAGTTGACACATGATTGAAAAGCTTAATTATCACTCATAGATTCTTTATATTTATTTTTGGTCCACAAACAAGATGTTTTGGGTTCTGTAGAAGTCACCACTGGTCTTTGTTTTGGTGCTTTGATCTGCTTTGCTCCAATCACATCATAGAACAATCAAGCTAGGTGTAGAATAGCTTATTTTAACAATATTTTAGTGTAATGTCCTTTCATCATTTTGGTTTTGTTCATATTTGTCATAGTTCTGGTGTGCCTTACAGTCCCGCTCCGCTCTATTTGTAAAAGTGTTCCCAGTGATCTTATCAATTACAAGTATGCATACACACAGAGTAGCCCGCCCCACATCCCATTATTCATCTGTTTTCACTCTCTCCCGCTAGCTTACAGCCCCGCACATCCCCAACCTAGTATTAGCAGTGCAACTAAAATGGTGAGCCATACATGGATCTATTCGTCTACAAGTGGATTAATCAGAATGGAGCAGAGCAGGAAGCCTGTGGCTACTGCTGCCACAAACAATTATTTTAGTAGTCAACTAGTCACCTATTATTTTTTTAATTACTCGACTAATCGAGTCATGCATAAACTTGATGTAAAAAACACATCTTAACTGTATTTAACTTTAAACGAACTAAAAATGAGATGTATAGCATTACCTGTGCTAATGCTAGTGTGAATGCTGTTAGCTCAATTTGACCGCTAAAGATGCTAGTGCTGATAGCTGAAGATGTTGAATTTGATAGTAGAAAATGCTGAAGCTGATAGCTGAAAATTCTGAAGCTAATAGCTGAAAACGCTGAAGCTGATAGCTGAAAATTCTGAAGCTAATAGCTGAAAACACTGAAGTTGATAGCTGATTTAAGCTAATAGCTTAAAATGCAGAAGTTGATAGCTGAAAACACTGAATAGCTGAAAACGCTGAAGTTGATTGCTGAAAACGCTGAAGTTGATGGCTGAAAACACTGAAGCTAATAGCTGAAAACGCTGAAGTTGATTGCTGAAAACGCTGAAGTTGATGGCTGAAAACGCTGAAGTTGATTGCTGAAAACACTGAAGCTAATAGCTGAAAACGCTGAAGTTGATCGCTGAAAACCCTGAAGCTGAAGCCAGCTAAAATATTAACTTAATGCAAAATCAACTTAAAAAACTAAAAAAAGCCTAATTTAGCTGAAACAGCTAGCATGCAGCTGAAATATTAGCTAAACTCCAAAACAGTCTAAAAAACTGAAAAAGTCCATCTTAAATTAGCCAAAACAACTAGCATATAGCTGATATAATAGCTAAACTCTAAATTAGCCTAAAAAACCTTAATAGATGCCAAAATAGTCCAAAAGCTAGCATAATGTTATTATAACTTTCAACTTTACTACACTCTGACTCCATATAATTTAAAGTAACGACTAATCGACTATTAAATTAGTCATAAACTATTTTAATAGTCAATTAGTCATTGATTAGTCGACTACTCGTGGCTGCCCTACTTGTGGCTCACCAATTGTATCTTTGGCGTCACACCTAAGCTTTTTCTAACAGCATTTTTTCATCTGCTCTCGATTCACAGCAATTTTAATCTTAATTTATAGATGTCCTCCATCATGAGAAGAATACCACAAGAATATGTTAAAAATACCAAAAACAATTTTCATCAGAGTGGGTCTTTATCAGCACAGAACTTCACAAACTTCTGAGAGTTTGCAGTGAGGGACTCAAAGTACAAAAACAATCCAAAGTGATGCACTTTAGCGTTGCACTTCCCAAGGGCTGCCTGCAACTCCGAAATCCTGCAGTGCTTACCACCTGCACCTCTTCATCAAGGCTCCCTCAGCTGGGAGCTCTGGACTCTTGCCAGACAACAACAGAAAACAATAGCAATGTTTTTTTTTCCTCTCATGCAAGCATAAACTCACAAACGCTTTCATCCTTGCTTCTCTAAAGCTTTTTTTCTTCTTTCTGACTGAAACGTTTGATGGGGTCTCTGACAGTACAGTGCTGCATGAAAGTAGGACAAACTGTAGATGTCTCAGTTTTGATGGATCATTATGATGTGACAAGTTATTTTTGTCACATCGTAATGTCTTTGCGCTGAGTAATTGGTAATGACAAACACTGCCGCATTTGTGATCAACTTACTTTGTCGTCTACAAGTAAAAAAGCAAAAACAGAAGTTCATTTTTTACAATTAAAGCTTGATGCAAACGTCATATAGTCTATGGATAACATTTCTATTGTTATATGCGTCTTTCTTACTGATATTTGCAGCAAAAACACAAAGTGTAACAATGAAAGCACAAGGTAATTGAAAACAGTGGTGTTTTGCATTAAAAGTTTTATTTGTAGAAATAATTTGTCATACAACCAAATGTCGTAGTCAAAAGGGGAAAAAGTTCAGTTGGTAATAATGTTCATCTAGCAATCACATACCATGATACTGCCCCCCCGCCCCAGGTTGCATGGTGGGAACGAGACACGATCGGACAATTGTTCCCCTTGACTATTGGACATGCCGTAATGTGTCAGTATATGGCATTGTGAATACATGAAAGCTTACTCACACACAAGTAGATACATTAAGAATGCAAGAGATTTATTTGTGTTACAGAAAAATTTACATGAAATAAGTCCACGTTCCTTGGCGGTTAGGCTCTGGGCCGATGACGTGAACCACATGTATAAATCCCAGAGTCTAGATACTCATGGTCGTTAGAGGGCCGGTCGGTCCCAAAGTGTCACTACAGGTGTTGGAACACTAAGAAGGAAGGACTGTCAAGAAGGAAGAGAGGCAACCATTGATGAATTTACAGGGGGGGGGATGTATTGTAATTGACTGAGAAGAACAGTGGGCTGTGTAGTGATTGGTTCAAAGTGAAGGCCTAATTGTTAATGGTGTGTAGAGAACACACTGTACCTGGAAGTGAAATTGTGCCAAAGCGTCACATATATCTACAGATAGATGGCTAGAGACAGACTGATACATCATTTGGCAGGCTTAGGGTTAGGGTTGATTCTGAATCACTGGAGTATTTTTTTTCCAGGTGTACAGGATGACTCATTAGGATGTCTATTAAAAGGACTAGAAGTTGGTCATTACATTTATATTAGTGTCGCTTTTCCAGAGTCTGCCTGTTAAATGAAAAAGCTTTAGAGATGACGATGCTGACAAGTCAGCCTCTGCATTCCTGTCAGTTTTGAGTCAGTGTACAGTATATTGACTTGAAATAGACTGCATTGACAAAGTTTTATGGCTGTGTGCCCTGTGTCTGAGGTAAAGATGTTTGTCCATTTGAACAGCACCTCTTGTAAGAGGAAAATTGAGAGGTTTCCATCACCTATGACCCCTGAACCTGATAAACAGGTGTAGTCAGGAAACTATTATACTTTATTTCAACTGAATTTGAGAAGCTGGTCATGAAAGTCTGATTCTTTTATCCAATGAAACCATTTACAGAGCATGTAAAGTTAAATTCCTATTAGTTTAATGTGAAGTTTGTTGTCCACTTTTGACCCCTCCCCTGAGGGAGGAGTGAGCTCCAGACACAGCAGTGTTGGGTGGGCATAGTGCAGAGTCGTGGAGCGGTCGATCTCTGATTGGAAGATCGCAGGTTCGGTTCCCGCCCTGCCTGTCCATGTGTCGAGGTGTCCAAGACAAGACACTGAGCCCCACATTGCTTTGGTAGTTATAGACTGGCACCAATGTTTGTCAGCTGAGCCCCCATCAATGTGTGAATGTATATGAGAATGGAACTGTGACTGGAAACCGTTTTGGGCCTTCTAAGTAGATAGTAAAGTGCTATATAAATATATGCCATTTCCCATTTAAACCTCTTGATGCAAGCAGGGAGGGATTAATTCTTTACTATGACTTTTCAGTGTCAGGGCAGTGGGTCTGCACAATAAATCGCAAATGTATCATCATCATAATATTAGCCTATGCGATATCGCAAAGACAACATAAATTGCAATAAATGGTTACCTGTTGATACAACTCATATGTTGATTTGAACTCCTGCCTTTTCAGTGTAAGGGTGGTAGGTCTGCACAATAAATCACATTTTATCGCTGTTGCGATATTAGCCTGGACGATATCGCAAAAGACAACGTAAATTACGATAAATGGTTACCTGTTGATATGACTCATTTGTGGATTTGAACTCCCGACCATCCTCGACCAAGCTCCTATTTATGCCCTTAATTATTAATTTTGTTACCCAACATGTTCAAGAGTTCCCAGAATATCTGCCAAGTCTCTTCATGTTCTGCAACTCTGTGCATTTTTACTGCGTGTACCTGTTTGGACTACAAAACGGTCACTATGAACTACAAGTTAAACCCACTTCCTGCTGGGATTACAGATGCTTCCTACTTACATGCCTCCCTCCACTCCCACCATCCAAATCCATTCATACATTTTCAGTAATTAACTGTCTTGTTCTGAGTTGTTTCTGGATTGGCCAATGTCTTAGCTGTCAGGGGCTACAGTGCGATATCCCAAAAATTGTGATAAGGGGTTACCTTTAATGTTCTGAACCGAAGATTTCAAAAAATCTAATTGAGCCCTTTTCACATTTGATTAATCGAATGAATGCCTTCACGTCACCGAATAATCAAATATACCCGTTTTATGCTAGATGCCCACATCCCACGTAGACATGGGTCATTTGGGGCATAAATTAAGTTATTGACTTTTATTTAAGTAAAACTGCGGCGGTCAAATGGAAATGATAATGAGTAGTTGTTTTTTGTCTTGCCTTTCCTGGCAAACACTCAGAGTAAATATCCCTGCAGTTGTTTAAACTCCAACTTTAAGTGGGAAAGTCATCAAATATCTTAAAAAAGTAGATATTTTACCCTTAAGGGTACGTTTTTACCCTAAATCCAAAACATAATGAATCGTCACACGTCCATATTTGACTGACAAACGTGAAAATCTTCCTAACTTCATCTTTTTTTGGAGCTCATTTGTCACTTTCATTTTCAGACAGACGGTGGTGTGGTAGTGTAGTGGAGGCTCAAGCTCACCAACAAGTCACGGTGAAGTGTTGGCGCATGCAGGTCGCAGCTGTGGTCGCAGAGGTGTTAGACAAGCAGACTTTAGCCCAGAGCATCTTTGTGTGAACTGAAGGAGTCACTCAGAATAGACTCTGAACGTGAGTGACAGCAGCTCATGGCTACTGCTCCTGTCCAACAACTCCATCTGTCAGCAGCATTCATCGCTGAATGCATCCACACCAATCGTTACAGCCCAGCGGTGCGCGCAAGAGTATAAATAATGGGACTGAGGTGCTTATGGAACGGCCAACAAGTCTGCAGTGTGTTCGTTGGGTGTGTGGTTCTTTAGGCACCTTCAGCTCCTGCTTAAAGGAGGAATTCACTGAAGCTGAGTCTGCTCTGCTGCACGCTCTGATAACTTTTAACCCACATGTGTTACTTCCAAATAGGGCATCTTTGACCCTTCAAACTCTGTGTTTTTTATCAATGAACCACCAACAAATGCCTGTGTTGTTAGCTGTTTGTAGTTCTAGTCTTTTTCTGGCTTTATGTGACTGTGTTTGGTGCAGAACAGGAATATGCTGGTAACCAGTTTTAATGAACAAATGAAGCGAAATTGAGGTGTTCTATCCTGTACTGAGAAGTCTGCCTGAGACATATCTTTGATTTATGACAACTAAAGAAGTTTTTACAGTATTGGGACTAATGCATCAAACAGTAATGCACTGCAGGATTGGATTAATGTCACTGCAACCCAGTGATGTGTACTGGGGTAAGTAAGTCTATGAGTGCAAATCACGTCTGAGGTGTGCACAAGGCATTCCACCAAAAAATAAAAGCAAAAAAATAAATAAAAATAAAAAAAGAAAAACATTAAGGGTGGGTTTAGACTGAACACATTTGGTACGCTTAAAGTGAACCATTTTTTCCCCCTGATACTCTGGTACAAGTATTTAGTCTGAATACAACTAAGTGGACCCTGGTCCAGGACCAGGAACTGCTCTCGGACTCATCTTTAGAGGTGGTCTGGGTTTGTTTCCAGCTGGACTGAGCACCAGTTCACTCTGAGTTTCATAGGCTCTGTGATCACCATAATCGGGCATTATGGGATGTAAGCACAGTAGCGATTGATTGATTTATCTGGTTTATTTCAAGCATAATTAAGCAAAGCGAAGCAATGATGAGACACAGCCACTCATTGAAATGTGGTCGGATGAATGTAGGCTCATTAAAACAACTTTTAAAGTGATACACATTGTTTCTCACACTGTTTTCCCAACAATCTATGTTTCATAAACACTTATTAGCTTACTTTCTTAGCCGTTGCCTCAGGAACCACCTTGCAGCACACCTCTGCTGCACCAAAAAGTAAAACGTGTTGTACCTGATGTCGATACAAAGGTTCAAACTTGGTCAGTGAAATATGTAGTTTGAATGAGTGAACTATCCCAACAAGGCCTGCAAAGTGTAGGACTTCAACTATTCTTTCTCTCGTTGCTCTCTGGCCAATGACTGAAGAGATCTTTAGTCATGTGGTTTTGTTTACAAGCTTTGGTTCAAAACAGTTTGACAGCCATCTGAATGCAGACCAAACACCAGGTTGAGGACTGGACCTGGACCAAATTAAGCTTAAAAATTATGGGATTTATTGGTAGTATACAAATTCATGTTCATAGTTCTTCACAGCTATAAATGCCGAGAAAGAAATGTTACAAATAAAACATGTAAAGAGTTAAACCGCCCAATGGAGCTAAGTAAGAAAGTACTGTATTGTTTTTTTCCCAAATACATCTACTTAAGTTAAAGTGAGACCCATAGTGCAATAGTGGCTGGATGGTCAAGTACAGGACTGGCATGCAGGAAATCAGGGTTCAATTCCCAGGGTGTGCAATGAGTCCAGTGTGAGACCTTAACCAGTAAACTAGTAGCTTTAGTACTAAACTAGTAACTTTGGTCTTTAGCTGCCTAACTCTGGAGCATCAAGGTCTGGATATGCTCTAATAAAATACAGGAAGGGCATTCAGCGTAAAACTACCCCAGCAGGGTAAGTCAAAAGGTGAACAACAAGAGTTGTAGTGCAGTAAAACAAAAAAAAACTACACTTTCTACAAAACAATATTTAGTAAATAAGTTAATTCCAAATTTTTGATTTTATTTATATTATTCAGAAATGTGTTACTCAAACATGCTCTAATAAAAACTGTTGAAAAAAGAACACAATCAGCGATCATTTTAAAAAATGTCTTTCCTCAAGTTAGTTTTGTTTCCTCGTTGTCAATGTGCAAAGATGTCAAATCTGCAAAATAGACTTATCTGTTTCTATTTGAGTTTAGAACAGGAAAGGGCAAGAAAATAAATAAATAAATGGAGTTTTGTTCCGTAACTGAAAATACAGTCTACGTTGATTATAGTCAGATTTGAATATGTACATATATGTGTATTATTTTGTCATATTTTATACTTTTTATGTTTTTTTTTTTTCAATCAAATCATAACTATTTATCCTAAGTTTGTTATAGCTTTGTAAAGATATGTATATATTTTTTTGTCTTCTTTAGTTTTTTTTTTAATTGATTGGTTGAAATAAACCAATTCCAAAGTAACAACTATGAAAATTAAAGGATATCTTTTTGTGTAGCAACATATTTTGCAATAGAAATAGCAGTAAAAAGCAACTCAAAAATAATAGAGTTCATGCTGCAGATTATATTTCTGTTGTTGTAAGGAAAATAATTACTTCTCATTCGCAGTGACAAGTAGCCTGTTATGTTTGGAAGTGTGATGCTTGGTGGTGTAGCGGTTAGCGCCTCACAGTGAGAAGGCTTCAGTTTGAATCCCGGATGGGACCTTTCTGCAGTTTGCATGTTTTCCAGTCCCACAACATGCTTCACAGTTAATTCCTGTTTCTAAATTGTCCTCAGGTTTGCATGTGATAGTGAGACGACCTGTTCAGGCCTTCATCCAACAGTAAGGTGGGTTGGTTTCTGTGACCCCGTGACCCTGAAAGTGTTTCAGTTTATGTTTGTAGGTAACTTATTCGACCACAACACGCTTCTACTCTTTTCATATTTATCAGGAGAATTGCTAATTATACGTTTGCACAAAGCTGCTGCAAAGCAAAGCATTGTGGGTCTGCCCTGACTTTTAAAACATCAGATCAAAGCTACAAGTTCGGTCAAATCGCCTTTTTTACAGTCTAACACAGAGATTTGTGGCCTCACAGAAACACACCGATGACTGAAAAAGAGACAAAGTGAATGTGGAAGAGGACTTTCCCCATTACTGCAGCGCTCCATTCATTTTTATCTGACTCCAGTGATGGATTCATTCCTCATGTTAGCCTTTCAATGACTTACTAAAGGGACATCAGTGAAACATCCTGCCCTTTTCTATTCTCCAGGATTTTATTTGAAGCTCCTGAGCAGCTCTTTCACTTACACACGCCTCATAAGTTTTATCTAACCCAGCAGCATTTCTTATTATTCCACATAAGCCAGATCAAATAGATCCACTCTGATTCTCATCATTTTTTAAGAAATAATCATCGTTTTTATTCATAATTTCAATGTCAATATCAGTTTCTTGCATTATTTCTGATGTTTCCTTAAGATTGTTTTGTGTTTAGTGAAAAATGTTGGTGGATCAGTCAGAAATAAGTGAATGCAACATTTGACATTTCAACATTTTGTTCTTCAAAATTTGATAAATTATTTTTTTCTTGCCTTTTGTATTTTAATTTAGACAGTAAAGCAAAAAGTAAGATTAGAATTTCATCTGTAATCGGAAAACTCACCTATTCCAACTCGCATCTCCTACTCTCTATTAAATATAATCATTATATTATAATGTATTTTAACTGTTCTGTTTTTATCTTTTATTGATTTTCTTTTTAATTTTGTATTTCTACTATTTGTTTATCTGTATGCTTTATTTGCTATTAGGCAACCTCGAGACTCTTGAAAGGCGCCTAACAAATAGAATTTATTATCATTATTATTATCATCATTATTAAACATCTTCAGACATGCTGAACTGCTTAAACAGGAGTCCTTCCATGCTTGTTGTTTTACATGGAGACTAGTACACAAAACAAATGTATATTATTATAAAAGTGACTTTTAAAAATAAAATTTAGGAATGGGATGTCTTTATACATAACAAATAGGTTACAACAGTAAAAAAAAACAGTAGTACAAAAAATCTGCTCCTATAGAAGTAAAAATCAATTTGTGCCAGATTTTGTAAAGTTTTATTTTATTTGTTTATTTATTAAAACAATTTTTGGCAACCTGAAGCTCTGGACCCACATGTGACTCTTTTGCTCTTCCATTGTGGCTCTTTGGTTTTACTATAAAAAAAAAAAAGCCAAAAAAAAATTCAAATCAATCATGGGTTATAGATTTGGTTAATTTGTTTTAGTTTATTACGTTTTTTGCATCGGTTTTAAAATATCGGATAATAATAGTCTCTTTTTGTAATTTTTTATTTTATTTTTAATTGAAGTAAATTTGCTGCAGCAAGAGGATTTTATTTGACATGGGGTTTATTTTGAAAGGATATATATGCACTGCTGTCTAAAGTAAAATACGTTGAACTTGTTTTATATAGATAATATAATAGTAAACATTTCAAAGCTTCAATTTATAGAAAAAAAAACTGGTTTATAAGCCACAAAAGCATAAATATAGTAGGTGAGATGGGACTTTGTGGCTCTTGCTGAGTTGAAACTACAACCTCTAATCTAGAATTATTAATTATCATCACTGCATCCATGTCCTTTACTTGGAGGAAGTTGCATTTTATTTCCTAATTTATTCATACAGATTAATTAATCAGAGCAGAATATTGTCTTAAGTGGAGCTCTCATGAACGTTGGAGCAGCTCGGCTGCTATTTCGCCCTCGCACGGCTTTGACAAACACTTCCTGTGTGATCACGCCACAGCTGACATCACCCGCACCTGCTGGTGACGGCGGCGGTGGCGGCGTCCCCTAATAATCCCTTCAAACCCAGTTTAAAAACAAGTCAGAAACAACATGTCAGAGAAATGTTAAATGACTCTTTTTCTGTGGTTTTATCCCTTCTTTTAATACTCCAAACTTAAGTCCAGGAAAATGTGAGCATAGAGATTATCAGGATTACTCCCCAAAAAGATTTGCAAAATTGAGAAGGTCATTGCAGAGCTGAGAACAGCCTAAATGCTCCACGCTTGGTGCTCTACTCTTTTTCCCATCATAGTTGTGTTTGGTTTTTACTGAAACTTGTATTTCTGACATGAAGAAAGCTTTGATTCTAACACAAACCTCAGGCTCTGCTTTAACTCTGCTCCCACACAGGTTCACTGGAACCAGTGGATTTCTGTGTGAGATTACCAACTGTGACGGATACTTTACATAGTTCGAATGACTTCTTAGTAAAGTATTTGACTGCACAAAACACCACAACAATGCTTTGAATGATTATAGATTTCTGACGTAACATAGATTTTCCTTTGGGCTTTATTCGAACAAAAGGCTTAGTTTAAGATCAGATGGATAAGCGGGAAGAATGAGTCTCCAGCATCGGAAAGTTGCAAATTGGTAATAAAATACAATATATTATAAACAAGTGACTTATAAATTCAGGAAAATTCTCAATAATGGTTGCTTTTGATTTTTTGTTAAAACAAAAATATAAAAAAAAAAACTAAAATGGATGATTATGTCCACCGTTACTGTAACCGACTGATATCTGAGATCGTCAGTGAGAGATTTCTAAGTCTGTAAATTCAAATTCTTATGCCAATATTTTATGAACGCAGTAACCGGCTGTCTCTGGTTTCAAGATTCCCTTCTCCAAATGTGATGCTTCAGCTCCTTCCACCCTTCAGTAGAGTTTAGTTCACATTTAGACACTTTATTGTAACCGTAGCCATAACTGAATGTCTTTATCTGTGCGATTTGGGTCATTATCTTGTTGGAAGAACCTTAAAACACTATGTTTCGCTCCGAAATGTCAAACAGATTTTGTTAAAGTCCAACTCCGATTATCTTTTTAGCTATCTTAAAGGCGTTCCCAGTGGTCTTTTAATTACGATTATGTCATTTTATAGCCATAATTAAGATAATTGTTGTTTTCTTGGACATAGTTTCTCTGTTTACATTCTCTCCCACTAGCTTACAGCCCCTCACATCCCCAACCTAAAAACAGCGGTGCTACAAAATCGGCAGGCAATATTGGAGTTATCCAGTCGTGCAGTTTTGAGCCAGATACCAGCTCAGATAAGGATAACAAGGACATACATGGATCTATTTGTCTACATGGATGCATCAGAATGGAGCAGAACAGGGAGCTTGTGATTTGCCGTTTGTACCATCAACCTCACAGCTACATGCTTTTTCTGCTCCTAATTTACAACATTTTGAATGAAGAAATTCCCATAAAGGCAATTTTAAGATTAAATGTCCTCTATCATAAGACTAAAACATGTTAAAAACACAGAAAACCTGACCTTTATCAGAGTGGTTCTTTAAACCTGCATGGTTGAATTATGATAAAATAAATTCGATTTTTTTTATTAAGTGTTTTTATTCATCTTTAGGGATACAGATAAGTTTTTTTAGAAAAAAAAATACACCTTTAACATCAGCTTATTATATGGTAATTTGTAGGTATTACTGTACTTTGAAATATCATGAAGTAATGGTGGTTCCGCTGCACGGTGGCGCAGTGGTTAGCGCTCTTGCCTCACAGCGAGAAGGCCCCGGTTCGAATCCCAGCTGGGACCTTTCTGTGTGGAGTTTGCATGTTCTCCCCGTGCATGCGTGGGTTTTCACCGGGGACTCCGGCTTCCTCCCACCATCCAAAAACATGCTTCATAGGTTAATTGGTGACTCTAAATTGCCCCTAGGTATGATTGTCAGAGTGAATGTGTGTGTGATTGAAGCCCTGTCATGGACTGGCGACCTGTCCAGGGTGTACCCCGCCTTCGCCCTTCAGTAGCCGGGATAGGCTCCGGCACCCCCGCGACCCCAAAAGGGACGAAGCGGTTAAGAAGATGGATGGATGGATGGTGGTTCCTCTAGCTCTGTAGGTTGATTTATCTAAGACGTGGTTAAAGACAATGTCTCTGAATGGAGAATAGTGTTGCAAAAGTAAGACTCACTGAACATCAATCATCATAGGATGTAGCTTCACATCAAATCTATGAACTATCATGTCTGAACTGAATATCATCTCTTTGTTTGGTATCTTATGGTATGTATCATATCTTTGCTGTCAAAGGATTCTGTACACTGTAGTGACCTCCATCCATGAAAGGGTTAAGACAAACCATACCAAACGCAGTAAGGACGCCCAGACCATGATCAAACCTCCTCCATGTTTCACAGTGGGTATATACAGTTCTTCATTTGTGCATTTATTAACATATTTGGCAAATACTCCAGTTTTGTCTCATGTTTCCTAAAGAAAAGCTTTCAAGCTCATCGTTGTACGTGGTGGAAAAAATCGTCTTGCTTTTGTCTGATAAACTTTCAATGGCGCCATCCTCCTCTCCTGTGACAGATGGTTCAGTCCGATCCTGGTGTATCTACTTTCAAAGCTTTGGTTTTGAGAGTTTCTTCAGGATTCTTTGATTTCCATTTGTGTTTTGAGTCTCCTCAACATTTGTAGCCGAACATCAAGCTCAACAATCTGATTCCTTCTTATCTGTTAGCACTTTTTTGAAGTTGCGTGGATGATCATTTTGGGGTTCCTAACTATTTTTTTCCCTCCATTAACCAACGATTTCATCAAATGACGAGAAAACGTCCGGACTAATGCCAGGTTGGTACACGATCCCAACTTTTCCTCTCAGACCAACAGCTGGCTGAAATCAGACACGACTCGGTCGGCCGGCGGTGAAGAGTGCAGATTAGTTGACCTCTAATCTGAAAGCAAATAATCTCCCATAATCTCTATCTTGAACTCGTATAGTGAGATTAAAGCGGGCTTCAGATCTGTAAAGCTATTTAGACCGCAATTTGATCATTTTCACTGACGACAGCCTGCATTTCCTCCCGTATTATATTAGGTATTAATCCACGAGGTCAGAATTTAGCATTTGAGTTTGAGTTCATGTTTAATCCGCTCAGTCCTAATAGACGGAAGTGCTTTCTAATATAAGAAAACAGTCTGTTGCTATTTTTATAGAGGCGGTAAGAGATTTTATGATCTGATGGTGAGACCAGGGGATTGGCATTCATAAAGGAATATTACAATATATTTTTTAATAATTGAAATTAAAAATTTTAATTAATAAACTGACAAAAAATAAGTAATACGGTTGAAACAATTTCAAAATATTACAGATTCTATCTTTCTACATTTCCAGGTTTTAACTCCAATGAAGAATGTTGGCTTCACCACAATGAGGCAGTATATGATCAGGATCAGGAAGCAGGAGAAACACAGAAAAGTTGAGAGGGATGAGTCCATTAGGAATGTCCCAGCAGTTGTTAGAGCAGCAGGCCTGCAGCTGGAACCGAGTCAAGAGCACTCTCAAACCCACCGTCAGGTCACGGAGCGAAGACTCGTCCAGTACAACCACTGAGTCCGTTACTGGTAAATTCTTCAGCAAATCTTTTTGACTAAAATTAAACGGGAAAGAACACAATCATGCACGTTTGACTACGGAGGGAAAAAAAAATGACCTCTAGTAACTCCGTGCACAGATAAACACAGCTGGTCCTGTGCTAAATATTCCTAAGATACAAGAAGTCCCTTTTTAATAAGCCTGATCCCTCAGAAACAGTTTGTGAGAAAGAAACATGATGAGGCTTGTGCCAAAAAAAAAAAAAAAAAAAAGAAACCTTAACTCAGATGTCGGTATAAACACAGAATAACAACTTAAACAGAAAATGTCAAACACAGGACATGTGCTCACTCTGTCATAAGGAGTATTGATGTTTTGCCGCCATTTAAAGTGTTTAGATCAGCTTTCTTTTCACGACTAGAGTCGTCTGGCTTTGTGAAGCCAGAGTAAGAAGAAGTTTAGCCAGGCTTTTGAATCATTCAGCAATTTGCAGCTATCTTGGGCTGCAATATTCCTCCTTTACAAGCTGCAGCCAGTGCATGGAATTAAATATTTAGAAGCTCTTTCTTTGCTGTGCACACTGGAACAGGTTGTCA
The DNA here is from genome assembly GCF_002922805.2 of Oryzias melastigma. Classification (NCBI taxonomy): domain Eukaryota; kingdom Metazoa; phylum Chordata; class Actinopteri; order Beloniformes; family Adrianichthyidae; genus Oryzias; species Oryzias melastigma. The sequence continues at coordinate 14,614,859 of NC_050525.1, forward strand.
GCATAAAATTAACCCTTTAAAAGAGCCGGGTAAATGAATCGATTGAGATTTTTGAGGATTTCTCTATTTTTCACACAACAGTAGCCTATTGGAGGGTGATTTACTCTTGGGGAGATGTGTTGTTGTTTACAGCTGCTTCTCTGCTAATCCGGGAAATCTGGATCAATTATAAAAAACAGCTCAAATCTCCAACTTGCTCAACTTGCCGGGCTCCAATATCAAACTGGTTACTTTGGCATGAAAAAATCTTCTTCCCTCAACTTTTGGAATTTGTTTTCTTGGCAGGTAAAAGGAAACTCAGACATGATGAATACACGCAGAGTTGCCTCTGAGCAAGGGCTGGGGGCCGGAGTTGTCAAGAAAACACAAATTAAAGTTAAGATCAACAGCGTTCTGGCATGTTCAAGAGGTAATCTGTGGCTGCTCAGTCAGAGCAGGGAGGGTGAAGCTGGCAGGGAACACTTCTACGTGTTTGTTTGCTTCGCGATCCGCCTATCTGTGGACACGCCACAGACGAAAACTCATTTCATAAGGTTAAATAAATGTTCAAAAATCGGCTGCACATGATGGAATCTGTTTATTTATAGCATCAAACTGATAAAAGAGTCAGTGTCAAACAGTGGAGAACTTTACTTAAACAAAGCCAAGCTTCAAGTAATAGAATGATGACATCTCTGACACACAGTACGGCATTGTGCTGTGTGAGTGTAGGTATTTGTGTCAGTGCGCTGGTTTGTTTAAAGACGTAGCCTGGAGGAAATGACTTTCCACAGTGACCCGTGCAGAAAACCGGATCATCTGCCGTCACCGGCATGTCCTCGTTACGGCTCTCCGTCACTGAGGTGTCGGGTGAAGTCACAGACGGGAAAACGAGAGGGAAAGTGAAGGATGATACAGGAGATAACCTTTTGGTGCGGACGACATCCTGGTGCTTAATTAATATAATCCTCCAGCTGCAGGTCAATGCTCTCACCAGTTTGTGGCCTTTTCATGATCTTATCTGTGAATTTGAGCGTGCTTTGTTGACTCGAGTTGATGGAAACTGGTTCACGCAGATATTTTCAGCTCAAACATATTCTAACAGGTGGGACCATTTTCACATAAAGTCCTCACTTAAAAGCACTATAAATAGGCTAGAACAGCATTTTGGACGTGATAAAACTCTGCTTTTTACACCAGTCTTGGGACAACTTTAGACTATGATGGTACAGACTAAACAGTCATTTTCTGACCGTAATTATCACAGTTCTCAGAGCCAGAGAACGCACTGGGACTGAAGTTACCTTCTTCATTGATTTTGATTGGTCCTTCGTGTT
>NC_050525.1:14616274-14650211 GCF_002922805.2 Oryzias melastigma
TTTTTGAAACTGATTGAACGATCCGCTTTGAGACTAAACTCCAGTGAACTTTTAATCCAGCACGCTTTTTGGACGACCATCCATTCCTTTGGCTGTGCAAACCCAGATGACCACCAGAACTTCAGCCACATCCAGTCGTAAGCTCCAGAAGAGTCTTCGACTGTCCTCCTACACCCTGCACCAAAGCTGCTGCTGCTTTCTTCATCTCATCTGCCTCATGAGAAACACCTCTGTCTGGTGAGCTTTGTCTGAAAGTCCAGTCCAAGTCCAGCTTGAAGCCACCGTGGTGAGGAGACCCTCTCAGCAAAACTGTTGCAGTTTGATGTGGTCATAACAGCCAATTTGATTTATCCAGACTAGTGTCTTGAACAGTTTAACGTAATTGTTTTCTTTAGATTACAAGTTTTCTCCCCTAAACCGTTCTGAGGCATTACTTTGCTCAACTTTCACACACATTCATACACACACACATGCACTATCTTGATTTTCTTTGTTTATTTTTATATATATTTTTATGCTTATCTCTTAATAAACATCAAAAAGGCAGTCGTTGTCCATCTTGTTCTTTCTTTGTGATTAGGTCCCTCCAGAAGATAATTTACTTCCTGAACTGTTAAGATTGATTTTGAAGATTACTGTTTAATCAATTTTAAAGCTAAAATTGATAATCTTTCATCATTGAGTAAATTTTCCTTCATCAAGGAAGGTGGTGCCCCTTTACGAGTCAAAGTCAAATTCTTCATTGAGTTTGACCCTTTCACGCTACACCTGTTCTTCTTGTAATGTCATCAAAACTAGATCACTAGAAAATACAGTTAATCTGTTGACTCTATATGTTCATGTTATGAACTATTCCAGCAGTGTAAAGCAAACACAGGAGTCAGCTTTGATTTTGTGGAGCTGTAGCTTTTATTTGCATTGCTTGAAAACAGCCCCTCCTTCTGCTTTTGCATAGTCTCTTACCCTCATGCTCCAACTTTTAAAGGACCAATGATAGCCTTGTAACATATTTTTTATACATCATCAAATGCACCTATAAGCTGCCATGAGAGTCACAGTGCGGTAATAATTCAGCACAGATGGTACAGCTGGTAGCCATCTTCATTGAATTTTCCAAAACAACTGTACAAGTATTGCTGGAACTTCAACATTTTCCCCTCCATTGATCTCCTTTCTAAACAAAATAATTAAACATGAAACAAATAAATAGGACAGATTTTTTACATAAAACTTTTAAATAAAACTCCTGCAGTGTTACACAACTTTTGCAGTCAAGACATTACCAGTGTTGAGAACCAGTGACAGCAAATTAGGAGGTACTTTTGAGTACGTGACAAAGAAAAGCGTGTTTTTTTTAAGCGAACACAACAACGTTTTTTAAACAAAAATAAAAATTAAATAAAAACACATTATTTGTCACTAATGTGATTTGTTAAGGAAAATCAATGATTATGAACAGATTTACAAACTAGCAAAAATGTAGAAAAAAAGTGCAAGTCATAGCCTCACATAAAAGTCAAACATCTTAGTGGGAAGCATTCATACAAAAATACAAAGAATACAGCTTAGTATTAACAACTGACACATATGTACAGGATCCCCTCAGGTCAGGTCATGGACGGGTCTGGTATAAAACTTGTTGGGTGGAATATTGCTTTGGCTTGCAGCAGTGCTCATGTGCAGCCACTAGGGGGGGCTGTTGTCTGTTTTGAAGAAGGCTTGTAATCTTTGTCTTTGGCACTATTAGAGGAAAAAACAACAAAGTAAGTTGAATATCTTTGAAGATGTATGAATTTCCAAAACAACAAAAAATAGTTCGTAACTGACTTTTCCGATTATAGAGCATTGCTGCTAAAATTGTTGTTCTTTTTAACTTAACTTACACATTCACAAAACAAACTTTAACTATCATCTATTAAAAAAAAACATTTAAACAGAATAGTCAAATTGGAGAGCATTCAAGATCTATTAGGAGAACACTCATATTAATAATGTGCAAGTATTTAAAAATCAAAAGGATGCTTCATTGTTTGAAAAGGTTGTATCAAGTGCTGCATACATTTAAATAATACTTCTTCAGTCTTTAGCAGTTCTTCTTGGAGACATTTTATGGAGTGTGATTGGAGGTTTCTGACGTTTGTGCATTGTCTGTTTCTCTTGGGTCCACGGGATAAAATTCTCCTTCCCTGCAGTAAAAACAAAATGTACACTTAGAAAACATTTCTATTCAAGCCTCATATAAAGAGACAAATATCATAAAAAAAGTCAAATACAAAAAGAGGAAATAATAGATAAACCAAAGTGATTCTGAAGTTAGGTCAACTTTTAGGGAACATTTTCTTAAACTTCTGAAAGGGAAACAGATTTTCATCTATTTATGAAGTGTTCTTTTAATTATGATGATGCTGTTTTTAGGTAAAATCTAAAATCCTGTGTCGTTTTCTAGGACATAGTTTCTGAAGGGGCAGTAGTTCATTAGAAATTCCCCTCTGAGTTGTCTATGTGGAGTAAGCACGCCCCTACTTCCTGACATCCGTCTGTTTAAATGCTCTCACGGGTGAAAATAAAAACAGCAAGCAATATTTTAGCTAAAATGCCACAAAAACGTGTTAAAAACATGATTTTCATTTGAATGGGTCTTTAACCATTAACATGAAATTATTTTATTTTTTTCTCCTGGTCGTCTTTTTGGTTATTTCAATTAAAATGTGCACAATTTCAAGAATTTTTACTAAATATTTGAGATATAGTCTATTATTTGTTTCTTAAAGAAAAAACAAACTGTTTCCTTTTCTGTTTTCTGGATTGCATTCAAATGAATTTAAAAAAGATGCTGATAAATGTCATTGTGTACATTGAAGTCATTTTTTCAAGTAAAATTAGTGCTCGATATAAAACTGCTGTTTATGTCTTAAAAACTTAAAAGCACAAAAAATCTTTTCTCTTTTTAAATTTTTTTTTTTGCTCTCATGACAAAAATTTTTACAATTTAAAACTTTAATTTTTAATTAATATAATAAACTGACTCTACTACATAACTACTACTATAAGCCTTTCTTAAATGAGGAAGTTCTGTTAGAAGATTTTTAAACATAAAATAAAAAACTAGATTTTGATTTTGAAAAAGAACAAAAACAGGTAGCAAAAACATGTTTTTCTTATTATTAGAAACATTTAATTTTTTTACGTTGAATTTGTCTTTGAATATAAAATTTAACTTGGATTTTATTGTCTTTTTTAAAAATTAGATATATTTGATATCCTGATTTTCATTCCATACAATTGTTTTTTCTAAATTCCAACTATGAATTACAATTCTATATTTCTATGTGTAGATAGAAACATTAGTAACTAATTTAAAACATTTTGTGCACTAACTTACCGCCTCCTTTTGTACAACCAATAGCCGATTCCCAAAGCTGCAACAACTACTACAAACAGAATTAACACCACCATGACGATAGTTGCGTGGTCCGGTGAACCATCTGTAAGCACAGCAACACACTGAATAATTAAAACTGTAGCACTCAGAAAAACACCACTAGAATTTACTTCAGAGGCTGTTGTAATGGTTGGTAAAGGAGAGGAAATAAACTCACTTTGCTGTTCGTCTATCCCTGAATTTGCTGAGAAAAAAAGAAAATCACATGAAAAATGAAATATTATAAACCTTAGCAGCAAGTTTACAGTGATCAGAAGAAGTAATGCACTACCTCTACCAGAAGGAGGCAGTAACAAGCTTTTGGTAAATGAATGATGAAAGTTGCTGCTTGAGGTGTCTGTGGTGATAAAATGTCTCACTAATATGTTGAATTTTTGACCTAAATCTAAATCTTATTTTTATTGTTTTCAAGAGAAAAATATCAATAGCAGTTTTTTATTTTATTATTCATGATCCTACGTTTTAGGAAACAAATGTTAATACATATTTGAGGAGAAGTGTATTACCAACTTGTTTAGCAACATTTTTTTGTTTTTATGGTCTTTTTAAATGTAATTTTGTTCAAGTTGAAATGCCTACTTATTGTACGGCTAAAACATAGTACCTAATGGTACATAAAAATAATAATAATAGGAATAAGAAACATATTTTCCTGTAAAATGTCTTATTGTTTGAAATGATATGAAAGTGAACTCACCAGTGGTAACATTGATGCTCCTCACATCTCCTCCGTATTTGTTGCTAACACTGCAGGTGACCAGGAGGCCCGTCTCAGTGACGTTGACTTTTTGAATGGCCTTTCCTTTTGTGTATGAGGTTGTTATCTAAAATAAACATTATATGTAAAACTTTATTTTGTCCTGAATCTGAACGGTTGAACCCAACCCTTTTTGAGCTCCCTGACTCACAATGATGACGTTGATGCTCCACTTGAACTGGGGCTCTGGTACTCCCTCAGCCTCACATGTCAGTACTTCCTTGTTTTCAGACAGATTGGTGATCACTGGTGTTCCTAGTAACACACATATTAATCGACAGTTGATTAGAAAACATTTTAGCATAACATTTAGATCACAACAGAGAAGGAAAAGAATTTGTCACCAAATTTGCTGTCCCACTTAGAAAAACGAGAGAGGTTTGTAATGTTTATCATGGATGCGCCTTGATTAAAACTCTATTTAGGGTGTTTCAGACATGTTAGACATTACACAAACTGAATTAAATCTGGTAATAAATTAAAACCTTGCTGAAGTTCATTTTATCTTTATATAAGGATATTAAGACAATAACATATTTTTATAATTGGAAAAAAACAACACTAGTTTACAGAGTTTAATTATTTAAAATTGTGAGAATATTTTAACAAGCAAACTTTTTTCAGATTTGAAAAAGATAACTGAAAGAAAGAACTCTTAGAAAATACCATAAGCACTTCAAAGTCTTTTTTGATGTTTCTTCCTAATTCATATGCTAGAATAGTAATCTGAGTTGCCCTTATGTCTAAATCCATGGCTTAATGTTATACATCCTAACATCATTAAAAAACAGATTTTTTTACGCCTTTAGTTTCCCTTCACTTTTATCTTATGTATAACATTTGCAGCTGGTTCAAACTTTATTTGTGCTCTAGATTTCTTGAAGAAAACATCAAAATGTGATATAAGTTTTCTCTTAATCCATAACCGTTAAAGTAGAAGCTACAAAAACAAACACCAATTTCAGTCTCGTCCAACTTTTAAGGTGTGACGGGTAAATACAAAAAGAGTTAGTATTTTCTGAATATAATAATAAACGTGAATCATCACTTGAACAACTTTATTAGCAACATCTTCCCAATGTGGTATGTCTCCTGGTATTTGCCTGTTAAACGCAGCTTTCTTTTATTTTGAAATCAAAAGCTTTTCTTCTGTGAAAACAAACTTTCCAGATACATTTATAATTTTTCTAACTTTGTTAGCTTGAGGGGATTTTTAGTTTAGTGTTTGGTGCATCCACTTAAAGAAAGATCCGGATGTATTGTATAACAGTCTAGTAGTTTTTCAAAATAAAACTACCTTCAGCGTCAGATTAGAAACAAGATGGGAAAAAAATGTAGTTGTGTTTTATTTTCTCTGCGCCACAGCACTAACTGTCCCATGGACTGGTACCGGTCAGGGGGTTGGGGACCGCTATGGTGCATAACAAGATCAGAATATTGGCACACAAGTAAATTTAAGTTTAATTATGGTCAAGTTCTATCACTTCTAAAAAAGGAAAAACTGAATGAAGCAAACATTTGCTTACCTTCTACGACCAGTTCAATGTTTTTTTCTGAAGAAGTCACTCCAGGTATGGAGACTTTACAGGTGTAAAGACCTGCATCGGCGTAGAGTAGACTCTCAAACTCCGGTTGACTCACCAATTTTCCATTCTGAAAATGGAAATTACAGTTTGTTGTTTTTAGTTGACTGAAAAGCTGCAGTGAAACCTCTTTTATCACTTCCCCTTTTGGCTTGAATTTGGATGTACTACTGAAAAGCTAGAAAAACAAGAAGTCCTTTCGGAACATGATTTCACAAGAACTCCTCTCTATTTAAAGATAGAAGAAAGTTCCAGTGATGTGTGATTCATGACACGCTTTTCAGGGGAGTACTGTTCCACATTACTGATTGTTGACTCATTTAATCCTTTAGTAATGCAAATAAATCTAATCCAATCACATAAAGCCACACTGATGATTGAAACGGCTTGAGTTATGTCCATATCAGACTGAAAATGTAAAATGATGCTGTCATAAATGAGGAAAAAGTGATCTAGTTTAAGAACTTGTATTTTTTAAGCTAAAGCTTTATTTTACCTTCATCCATGAGATTTGAGGGTCGACTGAAGTCTCCAGGTCAATTTGTACAGAAAAGTTGCCCCCGACCATTTTCACAACCCTCCCAGAGGGGCTGAGATCCAGATTCACATCTGAAAACAAATGACATCATGCTGAGTTACACTAATCCACAAAAACATATTTGTTATTTTCCTTTCTGGTAATGTTGTCAAAGCTGAATTGTTTTTTGTACTCTTGAGAATTGTTGGAATTCATGTATTGAATTTACTTGTTGAATGTTTTTGCTTTGAGTTGACTTTTTGGTAAGAAAACAGAAAGAGGTTAGCTGCTGATGACGTCACCATCTCTTTGTAGCTAATGCTACTTCCCCATTCTACAAAGTCATATCCCTTTCATGAGTAATGAGTGTTAAATGCACTGGAATTTAGAAATGCTGTTCCAGAAACATGAAAACAGCATAATGGATAAACGGCACTGATACTTACAGTGAACGGTGATGTTTTGAGAGGCTTCGAGCTTCTCATTCTCAGGAAGTGAGCATTTGTAAAGGCCGGTGTCCTCTTTGCTGACCAGAGTTAGAGTCAAGGTGTCGGAATTTTCAACCAGTATTTTCTCGCCCTGGTAGAAGAATAGAAGGAGCAGTTATAGTTTCGGGATTCATAAAAATAAAATAAAAAAAAGGCAACCAAAGTCAGAAACTTGTGTTTGGCCAGTAACAGAGGCTCAGGGCTAAATGTCAAGATATGTTCACACAGCAAGTGGCCATTTCCAATGAAAAGTCTATGAAAACACGTGTATATGCATGTTCTAAAATCTCACGTTCATGCATAGCTACGCAGGTTTTTACAACGGTTTGTGAGCTCTACGCAGTGTAAACCCCGTGGACATTGGTCAAATTTGAACCAATCAGGGACTCGGATTTGGTAGTGACATATGGATGGCGTCCCTTTTAATTCATCAACGTCCCAATCGTTTGAAAATTAATAACTGAGATTTGTGCCTGGCCAGAATTCTATGACATCAAGGCCAAATCCAAATTCTTCTCCTACCCCGCCGGTTTCTCTGCCGTTTGAAGTGAAAGGGATTTTTTCAAGGGTAGACTGAAAGAGTTCTGTATCCCTCCGCCAATAGGGTGAGCTAAATTGGGCTTTGCCACGGAGGAAAAGTGTTTTTCTTTACATGGGTGTGCTCTGAAGCACAGAGGTTTACAATTAAATGTAAGTAACATGCTATTTTATCATGTCCCTTTTAAAGTTATAAAACTGATGCTGTTATGTTTTTCCGTGTGCTAGCAGCTACGCGCTAACAGAGCTGACCGGGGACGGAAACATCCAACATTATTTTCCATACCTCTCCATTTGGAGGGCTAAATGTAGGGTTAGGGGAAGAATTTGGATTTGGTCTGAGTATCTCATTTATCGGAATAGAGTAAGATTTACAAGATTTGCACCGCTTTGACATTTTGCACCAAACTTCTTGTAACTGTAGGTGACAGACATGCTAGTAAACAGTAGAGAGAGAATTTCTGTCACTATTACTTTGCTTTCTTCTCAAAAGTAATTCTCCTTGCAGATTTTTTGTAGCCTTGGATGAACATTAGATGAGCTTTAACCAACCTTTTTGTGAAATAAAAAGGAGTTAGGTGGTGGGTTTCCATCACCGGCACACCTCAGCGTCACATTGGCCCCCTCATTTATGGGGCCCTTGGGCACAATATCAAGACGAACTCTCTCGGATGGATCTGAAATGAACAGAAAGAAGCGTTACACAAGAAGTGACATCCCAGCAGTAAATCTTTACACACGTCAAGTAAAATGGTGCGGAGAAACAAAGATCTGTAATTATTTTTTTAATCAAGATCAAGTAAACCACTTTTTTTTGTTTTTTTAAACAACAGAGGGTTTGGATAAAACACGCACACACACATAACCACACTTGGACAAAAACCTTGCCGATTGTTATTTACGACTATTTTCATAGGAGACAGTGCAGAGCCTGGATCGGTCCTCTGTGAGTCTGCATAAACAAACCTAAATATGAGTTGGTTTCTATGCAACACCAAGAAGTGCATGCCTTGTCTTATATGTTAGGTGTTTTACACATTAGATCCTTGCAAAGTCAGAGTTTAAAGACTGGCTTTAAATGTTATTCACTAAAACCCAGAGGATCACTGCCACTGCACAATATATATATCAGTGGTGCTACAATCCCATGTAAAACCCCTCAGCTAAAACACTCCTTCTGTTGGATTGGTCTGTATTTAAATAAAAAAACTCAAATATATTAAGCATGATAAACAAGTCAAAATATTTTCATAATAAGTAGAATGCTGAATTTAATCCAGTATATTATATTTGTGAAATTGATGCTCTGCAGAGTTCAGTTGCCAACGAATATGTAATTGCAGGATTGTTCTGTTTTACTCACAATGAACAGGTAACGGTTCCAACTGAGTCTCATTGTGAACCAGCTCGTAAGTGGACACACAGGTGAACACAGCCCCAGCATCCTCCTTGGTGGCTGCATACTGGAGCGTGGAGTAGGATGTGGACAGGCCTGTGGCAGGATTCAGCTTCACACTGGGAGTGATGGAGACACCTGGAGGAAGTTTGACACACTCACAGTTAGTGCTGCACATGTGGGAACATACAGGCAATTGTCTGTGTTCCTGCTCAGAAGCTGTCAAGGTCCATCGGTTAAAGTCAAAAAGCATGACCATAGATTTCAGTAAGTCATTAACAACACAGCATTACCTTTTTCATCGGCTTTCAAGGGACTTTTATTTTTTGTCCATGTAATGGTGGCTGCAGGATTTGAATCTATTACAATGCAAGTTCCCACCTGAACACACAAACAAAATAACATGTTATGGTTTTGATTTATTTCACAAGATTTTGTTTTACTATTCTAGTTGTTTAATAAATTCGCTCAAATGTGAACAGATCCAACTCTCAGCAACGCTCTTGCTATCTTAACGCTGAGTCAGCATTGTTTATGAGCCTCAGTTTCTATGGCCGTCTTGTTCTCTTTGAGAGGAGTGGCTTTTATATGATCGCAATAACATCAAAGTTTGCTTGGAAGAATGCTGGTCAGCCTTTTGTATTTTCTCTACTGTCTTGACACAAAGCCTCTGGATCTTTTCACTGATGAATCAGTGAATGCAGCGCTTCAACATGGCTGAGGCAACTTTTAGTTCAGCAAAGAAAACTTCATCTTTAAGTCATCTGCATCAACAAAACACACGTTTTGGTTGATGGAGACATTCATTCTTCTGAATAAAAAAAATACAAAAAAGCATGGTTTTTTTCTGACAGGGGCGGAGCTAGAATATTTAATACGGGGTGCGGCAGAGGACACTGGAAGAGTGGCAAATGAGAACAATGGAGTGGAAGGCCATCACAAATTAAACATTTATGTATTAACTTATTGATGAGTCATTGTTTAGCAACAAATACGGGGGGGGCTAAAGGGGCCTGTTCCAAAATTACATTTTCCAAAAGTAAGGCTAATTTTCAGCAACCTAAACCTTAAAGCAAATATTTTCTTACTGTGGTCGCTATGTCCTTCTTCAGTGCTTCTGACTTGTCGATTATCTCCACTGAGGACGGTTTCTCTGCAAACACAACAAAAGCCGTTTGTCATTCAAATGTCATTTTTCAGATAAGGTAAAAATATAAACGTGTCAAGTATAAGTTAAGTAGCTAAGTGTCACAGATGAAGTTACTGACTGAAGGGATTGTTTTTCAAAGCTTAACTTCAGAAAAATATTAACCTTTAGTGCAGTCTTAACTAAGTCTAAGATTATGTATTTTGTTGAAAAAAATAGCTAAAGCAAAAGCAATGAAAAACATAGTTAAATAAAACAAAAACATTGTTAAGTACTTACTGTTCACTAAAACTTTGAGGCGATACTCTTTTAGGTTAGAGATGTACACCACCATACAGGAGAAGATTTTCTGATCGCTGAGCGATGCTTGGCTGACATGCAAGGAGTAGTCGTCACCCATGCTGATGCGAGAAGCATAATCCTCTGAAGCCAGAATGGTGACCTCATTGTCGTTGGCTTGTTTGATCAATAGGTCTTCTGGGGATTTATCATCATTTTCCTAAAACATAAGTCAGTAAAGAAAGAAATTGGGATCCAAGTCATGAGACAAGAATGTTGAATTAAAAGTACTCTGACTCCATTCAAGAAAATTTTTATTATTTTTTTTTAAGTTATCTGGACACAAAATAAGACAGCTCACTGTCTTATTTTATACATTTTTATATATTTGATATATATATATATATATATATATATATTTTAAATACAGTAAATGACAATAGTTGAAATGTTATTTTTAAATGAAGGAATACTTGATTTTTCAAACTTTCTGCAGCATGTGATGCTAAACCTGTGGTACACACTAAAGTTTCAAATATAGTAATTTCCAACATTTTAAACCAGGATTAATATTTTGAGTATTAGTCAGCGTATCAAAAGTATCAACACCAGGGCGGAGTATTAATGCTAGCACAGCGTCAGTCATTAAAAAAGCCTGTACTAACACTAATGGCAGGATTTTTTGTTGTGTTGTTGATATTTTTTGATTTATTAGTGTTGCTTTTGTCGATTTCTTTCACTAGTGACTTTGATGTTTTATTACAGCCTTTAATTTTTTATATATATGTTTGTTAAACTTGCATTTTTTTTACATTTTCTGTTTTTTTTAAAACTTTGCTCTTAATACTGTTTTCTTATTTTATTACAGTATTATGCCATTGTTAATACAGATGCTCTTTATTTGATGTATTTTCAGTTCAGATTGTTGTAATTTGTTAATACACATTTGTATTTGACTAAAGTCTATCTTGTGTTTTATTAAAAACTTAATTAAAAAAAAGTGTGTATTTTCATAATTTAACATTTTAAAAAAATATATTAATATTTATATCAGCAATACTAGCCCTGCAATTACTTGGTATCAGATTGATACCCAATTTCCCAGTATTCCCCAACCTTACCCTGGAAAACTTGATTTTGGTCAATAAATCATTTTATTTATTTATTTATTTTGACCACTGTTAATTGCTGCTATCCAAAAATAAACACATTTAAAAAAATCAAATTAACTTTAAAAGCCTTGAAAAAAAATGTTCTTAGGTTAAAAGGTTAAAACAAAAACACAAAAACTAACTGGAGGTACTTACATATTTCCACTTGACAAAAATCAAGTTATCTAGAGCCAGATTTCCACCATTGCAGGGCAATTTGATGGTCTTTCCATACCATGCGGTGATGTTTTTTTGTGATCCTTGCACTGAAATGCAAACAATAATACAGTATTACTTTTCATTAAACAAAAAGATCAATCACAAATTAACCTGCTTCACTCAGTCTAGACTTTTGCAAGATGGATTTTTTTTCTGAGTCTTGGTAGATAAGATTTCATACTAAACCCAGGAATGCCAAAAATAATTGAGGGATTTCTCTTAACTGGGATGAACCCACATCAAGCCCTTAATTACAGAACTCTCTCTTCTTCTATCTCAGGTCAAGACTTTGGAATGAAGAGAATTTGACCAAATTATAGGTGCGGTCCTTTTACAGAAACTGTCTTTGCATAGCTAAAGCTTCAAACCAATCCTTGTTTGAATCACACCTGTATTTTCTGCTTGACACTGCACATATCTACCACAATTCTCAGTTGGCTTTATTTGATAACTTAGAAAAACGTTTTAAAGTATTCTGGCACCTTTTACTGCCTCTCCACTGGTGCCCCACATGGTTCTGTTCTCATCCCCACAAAGATATCAATACATTTAAGGGTCACTATTGATTTCCAGCTCATATTAACCAATAAAATCTCTGCAATATATTTGTCCTCAACACAAACCTCATCTTTTAGGTTATGAATTTAAAGACGAAACTTGCAAAAAGAGTGACCACAAACAGTATGGTAAAACCATTATCGTCATCACCTAAAATGAGCTATAGGTCAAATACCACAAATGTCCTAAGTGTCCTCTACCAATAATACACATTTAATACATTTGGTTCTAGAATTCACAATTTTGTTGTCTGTTTTTAACTTCTAAAACTTCTGACATTGACTGTCAAATAACAAAATTCATTCATTTTAAGATTATAATGAGAATGTGTAAATCACATGTTTTTATATTTTAAAGAAGCAACACAGAACCAACACTGGAGGTGACGACGGGAACTTGAGATGAACCATTTGAGGAATTGAGAATGTTCCATAAGAGGGCGGAGAAAAGCTGCTTCAGGGCAGCTGAGGGAATGTGGAGGAAAACGAGATATTTCAGTTTGACAGCTCTCATGATCGGCTACAGAAGTTCCTTAGCTGGAGGTTGACTAGTAATGATCAAGAGGACATAAGAATTTGTGACAAGCAAGAAACAGTTCTGGCTGAACTTTAGTCAACTTTATCTGCTGAAATATTCCAGATCACACATAATAACGTTGGATTCCCTCTAAACCTTTTGAAGTAGAATCCAAATTAAACTCAACCTTATACTTTGCAGTTGGACTAATGTTGACATCACTGTTGACATAATTGATAATACGTGTTTCAGTTACAAGACCTGATAGCTGATTCATTGAGGAACAAATGGATATATCAAAGTCTGAGTCCAACAGTTATTTTAGGCAATTCTTTTGAGTTGTAAATCGATTTTATACTTTTTGAAATGCTGAATTATCTTTTTGCAGATGATGCAGTTCTGTATTTTCTGTTATTTAATATTATTTCTGAAATGGTTTCTGATTTTTTTTAAAAGGCTTTTTATAGGGGAAGTAATATGATGGTCATTTTTGTGCCAAAGGGTCACGGCTCTTAAATCACATGAAATGTGATTGTCAGGGGTCATGGGTATGGGAGACAGCTGACAAAGAGCAGATGATTTTTGGAGGAAAAAACACAAAGCAACTTCCTATTTGTTCAAAAAGTACACAAAAAATAATGTCTTTCATTGGTGTGTTTGGGCCTCTGCTTCAGAATTTCCCACAGACGTAACAGTGCATCCTTCAGTGTGTGTTGAGCAAACGGACCACACAGATGAGGAGGAAGCACCCCAATTTATTTAATATATGGAGAATGGGCTGTTTCAGTCAGCAGGATCGGGAGGCACCAGCCTGTCTGAGGAGTAGCAAGATCCTTGTCCTTCTGGGTCACACAGACCTACGAGTCTCTAGTTAACAAACAAAAACAAACTGAAACGTCTTTCATTACTTCATAACCAGCTAATCTAAGCAAACAATGGACACTGATGCTCTTGTTCTTTGGGACTCTGGAGACAGTGTCCGAAAAAGTGCAGCCAATTTCCAAGGAACAAAATTTGAATCTCCGGCAGATGGGAGTTTCCAATATTCTCCATATTGGTCACATTTTGGCTGATAGCTTAACTGTCTCTGAGTTCAAAAGAGAAAATAAATGGAGAAAATTCTGCTTAAAATTGCATTTCTGAGTATTTACTTATTCAAATCGATGTGAATCAGGAGCATACGAAAAAAATGCAGTTAAAAAAACAACTTATCTGTGACATAGAAAATACGCTGGGTAGGCATCAACCCCCCTCCTCCAAGCACTTAGTAAAGGGAAGGGGGCGGGGCTAGTCCTGCGGTAGTAGTCCCGCCCACAACTCAGAGATGAATTTCTAGGGAACTGCTGCCGCTTTGCAGAAACTTTATCCAATAGAACAACACAACTCTTTTGATTTTAGCTAAAAACTGCATTATCATAACTAAAAGAGCACTGGGAAAGTTTTTTAAAATACATAATTTTTTTCAGTCTAGACTAATTATAGGATAGAAGCTAAAATCTGTTGCCTAATAGCTTGTTTGGTCTTAAATTCCAACTAAATCTTTCCAAATCATTTTTAATTACATTCATGCAGAGAAAAAAATGAGGAAATTTAAAAGAAAAATCTAACTGAACTTCAATATGTGCCTTTAAAAGCAGAACTTCTTTCAGTTTCAGTGGTGTGTGTTTCTGATTGGTGTGGCTGTCGTTGTTCCGTTGGATTGTTGTGGTTTTGTATGACGCTTCACCTCAACCCATGGCTCTGAATTTGAGTCAAGATTCAGAAGTGACCACTTTCTAATCTTGAAGAAGTGTTTTTAATGTCTTCACCCCTCACTACTTGGTGCGTACGGAGTGTAGGGTTGTCCAAGATTCACTGTCTTAAAACATTTCCCAGAAGTCTCTGCAAAAAACCTGTGTGCATTGATACTAGATTGGTGAATATAGACCACAATGCATTGCGCGGGAACGATTTTTCATTAGAAATAATATTACTCTTATGAGTATTTGAAAAATGTTCATATTTATAAGGTTTCTTTATTTATGGAAATCTGTGATGTCATTTTTGCTGTTTAAAATAACAAAAAAAGAAGTGAGAGTGGTCCCTGCGGGCCTGACTGGAACGTCTGCAAAGATGCGGAACAATTAACTTTAAAAAAAGCACAATAGTGGACTAACTAATAGTGAACTAGTGGCTTGATGAAGCACCATTTAAGCGGTTTCTAATAGCACGAGCAGTTCATACAGCATACCAACAGACAAATTCTGGTGAGTTTAATTACAGTGGCTGCATGACAGGAATGCAGTGAAGCTGGCTTGAACGAGGCTTTGAGCCTGTGAGTCAGAGCAATGCTATGCACTAGTTCCATTAAAGGATGCATCTTGGTCACGCTGCCATGAGGTGCATGGCTTCTTTCCCACGCCCCGGATGTCTATTCTCCGAAACACCGACTTTTTTTTTTTTTTTTTCAAGAATTAAGACAATTAAAGGGGCCCTACTATGATTTTCTTCAGCCTTTCAGAGTAAACTATATCATATATATGATCATATATTTAGAACACAAAAAAACATAAATCATCAATGTGCCTGCTTTCTGTTTCTGATCAAACTTTATAAAAACAAAACTATAGCTATAGGAGAGGGTCAAAACAGAAGACAAAGCTGGATCTGCTGCGTTTGCAAATGCTTGCCAGGATTTTTCCCTTATTCAAACTTTTTATTTTGCTGATAGATTTTGAGCTTCTGTATGAAGACCAGGCTCAACACTTTTACTGCAACTTACCGCGAAGGAATCCTGCATGATGGTTAATGGGGATGCTAGGCTACACACAACACAGGTCTGAATGCTAGAGAACACGTCGGTAGAATCAATGTGGATCACGTTAAAAGTTGTTATATTGAGCATGAATTCATCCGACCACATCACCGCAGCAGCCCGTGCGCGTGCCGGTAACGAGACACAGAAAAGCGAGTTATACGTTTCTCAGTGATATTAAAATAAAAATTCTAACAGGTAAACTGTTGAACAAATTATTTCATTTTGGCTAACATGACAATTAATGCTCTACATTTGTTCGCGGCTCACCAATCACCTCATTTCTACCGTGTTTACGTCACGGGACTTAAGGTACGGTGGCCGTTTTGGTTCAGTTCTTTTGCTCTCAGTTCGTTTTGTATTCAGATGAGGAATCTCAGAGTGAACCGAAGTTCAGTCTGATTGAAAACAAACCGAGGAACTATCTTACAGTACCAAGAAGGTAGTTTTCTCCTGCCAGGAGACAGATTCGGCAGGAGAGAACTACATTAGCACCACAGCTCCACAGAGAAGGTAGGTGTGTTTTTGTTGTAGTCTGGGGGCGGAGCTTGCAGCACAGACTCTTCTTGGAAGGAGCTGTTGGCATCGATCTTACATCAGCATGTTTCCAACGGCTCGTTTTCGTGGGTATGGGAGGGGCTGCTGCACACAGGGAGGTTTTTAGAGGATTACTCTTAAATGCATGAACGGATCAAAATACGTTTTGGAGTTCTTTATAAAGTGAAGAATGAACAGTAAAATGCATTTAAAACCTCAAAAAGTAGAATTTTCATGGTTAAGATTTACAAATTTACACAAACTTTTTGATTTTGACTAAAAACTGCAAAACAATAATTAACAGACATATGGAAATGATTTCGCAATTGAAAATATATAGTGGAAGTGGAGCTTTAAGGCTTAACTTGTACTTTTACCCTAATTTAAAGGAGAAAACTAAATCAGTATCACATGTATCTGTGGTAACCTGAAACTAACAGCAATTTGAAAATGAAATTACATCATTTATTTGTCAGTCTCAACAAATGTGAAACTACATGAAAACCTA
Source organism: Oryzias melastigma (assembly GCF_002922805.2). Taxonomy (NCBI): domain Eukaryota; kingdom Metazoa; phylum Chordata; class Actinopteri; order Beloniformes; family Adrianichthyidae; genus Oryzias; species Oryzias melastigma. Next base: position 14,632,704 of record NC_050525.1, read on the forward strand.
TTTAGTTTTAGACAGAAAAATATTTGAAAAAAAGGTGGAACCTAATCTTGAGATATGATCTTTAGAGGGAGAGACCATTTTCACAATCAAATTGTGAAATAGGTCAACGGTGAGTCTCAGTGGAGTCCAGCAGAGGACACAAGGCAGCTGAATCTGCCTGTTTTTATCCAGAGCAACACCACAGACATGCATGTGCAACACTGGAGGAAACAGCCCAACAGTAAATTTGAGCATATAACTATTATTATAGCCTTTCTGTGAATGCTTCAGGAGATTACATGCTTTGCTCAAAATCCCTCCCTGCTGACATGACTTCAGAGTGTAGATGGCTCATTGTTGGTGTCAATATAAGTCTGAAACCCATTTCCCAACGACTCAGTCCAACAATGAATCACATTCCTGGTGTTGGTAAAGCTGTTGTTTGCAATTGGAAGCTTGTCTTATATTTCAGGAAGAGACTTTAAATTCAAAGATTTTGCAGAAAAGAAGAAGAATTTAAGCTTTAAGGACACTATGCTGCTTTCTAATTTATGCAATGTCAAAACCAGAGTAGAGTAATTGATTATTTATGTTACTGGATGAAAAAAATAATTGAACACTTTATTCATTCCCTAATTTGAAAAGTAACTCACTACTCATTACTTTACTTTTTTCACTCACATGCACATTCTCAAGAGAAATAATGCTAGCACAAACAAGATACCCTTGAAAGATGTACAAATTAAAATCACAGAGGCTACAAAGGATCAGTTTTTTCCCCTTTTTTTATTCATTAGTTTTTGTTTTTCTTTTAGCACCACCACATGAACATGAAAAAATGTACATTATATTGTAGCCTACAAAGTATATAGACAGGTTGCTCATTGACAATAAGGCAGTTCATCTCAAGGATTTAACTTGCACTTAACTGAAATGCTTTTGCCTTTGTCTTCAACAAATTGAAAATAATTTGAACATCTCCCATGAATTTCCCCATATTTCCGCTCTATTCATCCAATCTCCAGCTCTGCATCAGCGAGCATACGTCTGTGACTCTGTTTTTTTGTTTTTATTTTAGTAGCATTTGTTTTTTTATTTATTTAACCTAAAATAACGTCAGAGCCAACTGCTTAATAAATTCATTTTTTATTATTAGTATAAGTAATTGCAATTTAATTACTACAATTTGAACTGTAATTTTTATTTTTTTATTTTTAAATAACATTATCTAATTTACATGCAAGGGTTTAGGGGTGTCAAACTCAATCGTACAAGGGGCCAAAATCCAAAACATACCTTAGGTCGGGGGGCCGAACAGGATAAACATTTATTGAACACTCTAAAACTACATTTTTAAAACTTTAAACCATAACTTTCTAACATAATTATGAACTAGATATGTAGCATTTCCTGCGATGATGCTAGTGTGAATGCTGGAAGCTGAATTTGGCCGCTGAAGATGCCAGTGCTGATAGTTGAAGATGCTGAAATTGATTGTTATAAACACTAAAGTTGATAGCTGAAATCACTGAAGCTACAAATAGCTCCAAAATAGCCAAAAAAATCTTAGTAATTCCAAATAGTCCAAAAAGCTAACAGAATGACAATTTTTAAAACTCTAAAACCGTGATTTTTTTACATAATTATGAATAATAAAAAAGCAGAAATATTATTCCAGAATAAATCAACTTTAACCTTAAATAACTTTCAATATTTTACTCTCAATAAAAAATATATTTTGTCGAAATCATACAAGTTAGAAATAAGCGCAAGATGACTAAAATGATCAGGAGGGCCGGATCCGGCCCCCGGGCCTTGACATTGAAACATTGTTTAAATGTTCTGGATTTTTACTTTGTTATGTTGTCAAAGTTCACATTGGTTTCTGTAACAGATGTTGACAGTTTTGTACAAAAACATTAAGAAATAAATTATTTGTATCAATGATGCAGTTTTTGGCAACGTTCAAATAATTTTAGTCTTTTATGTAAAATCTTTACTTTTAAATTCCTAATTCTACATTTATAATTTTTATTTAAAATAAAAAAAATGTCTGTTTCTTGCCCATTGCATGTATTCTCTATGGAAGTCCTGTAGAATGAACTGCAGAACCAGACAAATACTCTTGTTGCTGCTCATTTTACGTAGAAGCAAGAAAACTGACTCTACTTTTTTGTATGACCACAAAAAAATGAGTGATGGAATATTCTGGAATAATTTTCTGGAATAATTTTCTGGTCAGATCATTCTGGAGTTGTCTATTATCAAACTTCAGTTAAAGTTTTAGCTTTTTTTTGAGTAACTTTTTGTTAAAAGATATTCAGGATCCTTTGAGAACACAGTGGATAAAATAATAGAGTCACCTCACTGGGTGTTATAACACTTACAAAGGAAATGTAACAATCAACAATAATTTGGAATACCGTTTGTGGATATATATATATAAAGATAAAGACTTTTTAAACAAATGGGAACACGATGGTATAAGCAGTGTAATGTTATGATTAACTGTTTAAAAGACAGTCAAGTGGGAATAAAAATCACATGTGGAGCACCTCAAGGATCTATTCTCAGTCCTGAGTTATTCCTAATATATTCTAACCCATAGGAACCAATGGTACCATCATAACCTCTGTGGTATTTCCCCACATAATTTTTCCTTTAAGGAAAAATGGGTCATTGTTCTTATGGATTAAGGACATTTGCAATTTTTTTTGAGCTGTTTACATTTGTTTTATTAGCGAATGACACAAATGTTTGCTGTTTTGTAAAGTCACTATAGGACACTGTCTGAAAACAGAGAATGAGCTCTAAAAAGAAAAACGGTTGCCATCAATAAATTATATTTTTCACAAACCAAAATGTATTAAGTTCAGCAACTGTAGATTCAAAGACAAAACTAACTTTAACGTCCCACTCCGACCAACTTCTGATCTGCTGTAAAAGTGTTCCCTGTGATGTTTTAATTAAGCCGGTTTAGCCAAAACCAAAAAAGTGGCTTTATTTACTAGGGCATAGTTTCAGTAGAGCCGCAGTAGTTCACTAGAAATTCGGCAGCAAGTTGTGGGAGGGGCCAAACAGAATTTTCTTAAAGTCAACTCTTTCCTCTCTGTATGCAGAGCTTGTTTGACCTCAGGGGCACAACGCAGTCAGAAAGTAGAGAAAAATGTATCTTGATAGTTTCTTAAAACTGTGTAGTCACTCTTGTCATCCATCCACTTTCTAAACCCGCCTTGTGTTGCTGGAGCCTATCCAGCCACTATATGGAGAAAAGGTAGAGTGCACCATCCCAGGGCCGCACAGAGACAAGCTGGGCTTCAACCACTTTACTATTTATGGCATTTTGTTATTTTTATGCATTAAGACAAAAAAAAAAACCCAGAAAACTTTTAATAACCACTGAAATGACATTTCTTTAATTTTAAGATCTGCAGTTGGAGGTGGATAAACACCGTCACACACTGAGCTGCTCCTATGTGACTGACTGTTTACATATGTTTAGGTCCAATTTTACAAGTATTTGTAACACAATGAATAATAATAACTCAAACAGTGTTTTGGGAGCTAACTGCATTACTACCAATACAAGCACAGACAAACAGCCCATAAATCTGTACAATGGTGCCTTCATTTGCTCCCATCTCACATTCTTCCACGTGGTTTTCTACTTAGCGAGTCGCTCAGCATTTTTCAAGTTTCGCTCTCCAGCTGAGAATTCCTCCACAAATGACATGTGTCATCATTTTCAGGTGGAATGATATGATGCCCAGCGTGATATGCAGAGAAGTCACTGGTGAGTCATACTTCCTCATAGAAGGAGCGCCTTGTGTCGAAGGGCCTCCGTTCACACATGACTGATATCAGTTCCACTTTTGACGACCTTTTCGTGGATTTTTAGGTGCTATTGTAGTAAAGTGTCTTGATCATTTCAGAGAGTCAGGTGCTTTTTGGGTTAGGTCATCACATCAGAGGGGGAATCCCTAGCCTGCCCGGCAAACATGGGTCGTCTGAGGCCACATCTTAGAGCGTATCCACATCAACCACACCTTGTTTTTCAACTTTATGCCAATGGGAATGTGGTGAATAAGCTGTTTACATAGATTTACTTCACTGCGCTGACTGGATTCAAATATTTGGGGGACTTGTGCTCAAGTGGGAAAAAGAAAAACAAAGTTGGGTTTTCCTCATTTTAAAATATTGAGAAAACTCCCCCCCAAAAAATAAAAGCTCAAAACTGGTAGGGTTAACCCCTTCATGGCTTATGTCGCTGAAAGTATTAAATGAGAATTTTTTTAACCTCTTTAGTACCAGCAACGAAATATTGTCCTAGATAGAAAATATATAGAAAACTCCTTTTTTATTCACTTGAGGACATTTGGTGGGGACTCTGGGAGTTGTAGTTTTTGATGGTAATAGAAATACGTTTGACTGGATAACACTGAATTTAGGCACAAAGGGGTTATATATGTCCTACTAACCAGTTAACTCAGATTTAACCTGTTGCAATACAGTTGAGTGGTATGTGTGCTGCCCATACTAACCTCAAGATGACTAGAGCCCAACATAATAGCAGCTCATTCATAAAAAGAAAAAAAAAATCTAGAAACCATAAATAGAGTTTACATCCAACATTTCCCTGCCATACAAAGAGTGTGAGGACTGATGTGTATCTTTTTCAGGAAAATATTAATGAAAATTAAAAAAATGGGTTTGACTTCAACACATTGAAAAACCAAACTCACCCATCAGGTTTTGCAGTCAGCATTTCACCTGACATTCTTCTGTCATCCACAGTAGAACCATTGTATTTGTCTTAACTTCTGTAATTCTGAATACTCTGTCATTTTACAGACTATTCTATTTGATCATTGATGGAGTGATAAATCAATGTAATCACGGTTTCGTAACATGTTTATGGACGATATCATACTCACAACCAAGCTACTTTATTTATAGTTATGACATTTCAAAATCCCCGACCATGATACCAGTTTCAATTGAAACATGGCTCCGTTTTAGTGGAAGTATCATTCCTGTTAAATCCTCAATATGTTGTAGATAATTGCGTTGATACTGAACTGATAATGACACAAAAACCAAAAACATTCCCTTAAGGCCATAAATCTATTTCCTCTTTATAAAAACACGACTTTTGTGGTTCTTTGAAGTAACTCGGACTTTAAAGTTTCATTTTGTTATCGTGATAAAACATACAGTAATTGAAACACACAAATACAAAGTGAAGACTTTAACTTTTTTGTCTGAAAATAAAAGGTCTCCTCCCGCTAACGCACTGAGTCCCTTTTATCAGGAAATGTTTCACTTTCCCGCGAGCGGAATCTCTTTTATCCCAGTTTCACCTGAAGTAGCCGACAGCTTCACGCACAAACAGGTAGATTTCGGCGTATTTTAGGGATTTATCCTTAAAAAAAGCGGGGCGCAGGTTTAGCTTCGACTGTCTGAACAATTTGCGCGTACATCAGCAGAACACCTTTGTTCTTACCTGTGACGCAAAGAAGAACCAGCGCGAGGAACGCAGTCAAATCCATCCTGAGACGAGGAACCTTCACGGTGTGAGGAGGAAGGTCTCTGTTCGAGCTGTTAAAACACCAGGGGGTTAAAATCCCTAGAAACTCCAGCGGCCGGTCTAATACAGCAAAGAGGGCAGGTTTACAGAAGCGAAACTAGCTACGACACAAAGGGGGAGGTTCCGTTCATAGTCATTCAACAGTGCTGTCGGGAAAAAAAAAGTTAAAATAAAAACTAGAGGCAAGCATAAAATTAGCTCTTTTGAAAAAAATCTCAAAGTTGCGTGTTGACTAAAAAATACGTTATTTGTATTAGTTTTTGTTCAAGAACTGTGTTTACTGCTTCACATCAAATGTATTTGCCACTTAAAACAATATGTTGTAAAATGTATTGCACAACTGTCCAACAAAGTAGCCTATCTAAAACCCCAAAACGATTATCTTATCTGTTATAAAAACAGTGGTCTGTTAATTATAATTATGCTGTTTTTAAGCATAAATAAATAATAAATAAAAACTGTAGGACATAGTTTCTGCAGAGCGGCAGTAGTTCCTTAGAAATATGCCTCTTGAGTTGTGGGTGGGACAACTGGGATGGGGTAAGCCCACCCCCACTTCCCAACATCCATCTGCTTACACTCAACTTATGTCTGAATTATTTCCCTACTCACGATATAGTGAGTTCGCCCTTTTGTAGATCTGTCTGAATGTATTATTCCAACATGTATCAGGTATTACCCTAGAAATTTTCACAGAAGTCTTTGTGAAAAAACCCGTGTGCATCTATGCTCACTACATAGAAACCACAATTCATTGTGTTTGAACAATTTTGCCCCCCCCCAAAAAAAAATTGTTTCAATGTAATTTTTTAATAAATGTTTTCGTCATCATAACACAGTGGAGTCACAAATAGATGACATGAAATGCTTGTATTGATTAGATTTTCACTTTGTGAAATTGGTGACGTCATACTTGCTATTTAAAAAGAAAAGTAGTGAGCATGGTGTTTAAATTGCTTTTAAAATCCAGGGCACTAGATAGTCCTACACTATATAGTTTTTTAGTAATTAGGGATTAAGGTGGGAATTTGGACATATTGTCTCTTGCTAACTTATTGACTGTATACAGAGAACTGGACAGGGAGGTGTGACGTCTCCCATTCAAAATGTTTTACTTTTGGCTTCAGCGAAGACATTCAGTCGAATGTCGCCAAAAAATGTGACGTCCGAGTTGGTCTGAGTCAACATTTCTATATGGCAACTACTGCTGCCAATCATAAGTGAGCTTGTTCTAAGTCCACACCCCTTTCACTGAGAGTGGGCTCAGGAGAATCTGTCAATCAAACATTTGAGCCAGTGGGCACCACATGCTTTTACTGAGGCATCTGATTGGTCAGTTTATAACTTGAATAACATAAAGAAAAAATGTAATGAAATAAAATTATCAAGAAGATGTTAAGAAAAAGGAACCAGAGCAGGATTGGTTATTCTGACAAATATAATGACTGAGTGATAACTGTTATTATCCCAAATAAAGGTCAATAGTATTTTGGCTTTTTTGAGTCAGCAGGTACTTCCTATTTGGAACGTTAAGCGGGAGGGGTAACTCAGTCCAGCTTTCTTATACAGTCAATGGTACAGCCCCTGACAACCTCAACCTAACATTAACGGTGAAACAAAAATGGCGAACAATTTTAGAGTTACCTGTACAGATTCCAGCTCAGACAAAGAAAACAAAGACGTATGTGGATCCATTGCAGATTTTTCGTCACATCTATAAGCTTTTTGAACGGCATTTTTTTCATCTGCTCCTTATTCACAATTATTTGAATAAAGAAATACTCAGAAATGCAATTTCAAGCTTAATTTTCTTAACATATTTCCTCCATCTTGAGAAAAATGCCACAAGAACATAAAAACACCAAAAACAAACAGCAGAGGTAGAATGATATGTTGTGTATTTGGGGGGGCTGAGTCCAGGAAGACCAGGTACTTTTTTTTTTTTTTAATCTGCAGAAAGCTTGGTTAGAGATGCCACAAGGTAGGTGGCAATGTCTTAACCGTATGTGTGCTGCAGGCTACATGGCCATCTCAAGGGGAGTGCTAACCATCTCTGCTTTCAGTCAAGGGTCCGAATGTTTAGAAGCTCCTCCTCATCCTCTGTTTGCCCTCAGGAAACGGAAACGTTTTCCTGACCTCAACAAAGAAGGTCAGGGAAGGTCTCAAGACTTGAGAGTGTAGGCGGAACCTTTCAAACACTAAAACAATGAAGTCATGATTAGTTTGACAACTATCTTTATAACCGTAAGGCGAGGCAGTGTGACACACTGTGACACATTTCAAATGCAGAAATGATTATAAAGAAAAAAACAAACAAACAAGAGCAGTAGAGTGCAGTATTTGAGCAACGTTTGGTAAATAGTCAAGAGCTTTCAGTTTGGGCTTCAATGTAAATATGATTAGAGGACAGTAGAGAGTCTCAAAGGACTATAGTAACAAATGGATATTAAGTTAAACTTTGCATGCAGTTGAACGGCAGAACTTCACAGTGTGAGAGATACAAGTCAGCGACATACTGTTCCTATCAGCTCTGACAAACATGGAGTTTTTCCTGTTTTTTTATTTTCTGACAGTTGTGTCAAAAATGTAATGTACCTTTATGACGATATAGTGCCTGTTATAGCTATGAAACTTGACTAGTATGACTTGCAAAGTGACTTGCAAGCATCTCTGTACAGTCAACAGTTTAAATTTAGCATTGGCGCTGCAGTGTTTATTCTATCCTTTCATTTCAGCAGATTGCTTTACGAAAGACCTGAAGGGAGACTTAACAATAAGTGAAAAGTTCCAAGTAAAAATGCAAGTTAACGTGTTGCATATTTTTCTAGCACGTTGGGTAAGTCTTTAATCCCTTTCACAACTGGTTCTACGCTTTACAAGGTGCATGTGAACGCAGCACGTTTCATAGCTGCTGTATTTGTTTATGTCTCACGTGACTTAGGGGTGTGACATCATTGCTGTGTCTGGGTAATTCCGGTCTCTGTGGAGCTTAAGGGAAAACCCTTTGTATACTTACTACTCGGGGGACTTAAGGGAGACTTCAGGCGTGACTCAAAGGAAAAAAATGATTTCAAATAAATGTAACTAAAGCAAATAAATATTACAGTATAGTCCTCTGGTTTCTTTGCTTTCATGCTGGTAGACATATAAACAACATGAAACTTAAAAAACTCGGATCACAAGAAGGGAAATGAAATAGGGAGGCTGAAAGTTAGGAGGAGGGAAAAAGGTCAGTTAATTTGTTAAAATGCGATCTTAACATTGAGATCTTTTAGGTCTAGTTTTAGCTTGACAGAAAGCATGAATATTACCATGAACGAATACTGTGCATTCTGAGATGTCCATTTAGCCAAAACTCAATTATTAACTACTATTTTCATTGAAGTTTTTTTTATGTTTTAAAATGTATATTTTTTTTCTGTTTGTGTGACCCACTCTTCCACATTCACTGTTTGGACTTTGACGTTTTATAACCCTATGACTCAGAAACCCAAATCTAGTTACTTCCCTAAATCCAGATAATTCACCTTAGTAAACATTTTATACATTTTTTTTAAATATTTAGCATTATTTGGTTATTTCCTGTTTTATTTTATTTTATTTTTTTACTTTACTTTAGCTCTGTGACATCTACTAAAAGATTTATGGAAGTTGTCTTAGTTCCCGTCTGGCTGAGATTAAATATGGTTATACACAGTGCTTTAAGTGGACAACAAGAAGTGGCGGTGCTCTCTTTATCGGAAGTCAAAACATAAAATAGAATCTTGAATGTAAATATTAATCGATTAAAAGAAGTCCTTTTTTCAAGGTGTCTTAATATGAAATAAGAAAGAGGGAGGTCAAGTCTAGTCTAAAAATAAATGTAGTCAAACATTAACATGTGTTCATAAAATTATTTCAATGGGTGTACAATTATAACATTCATTTTCAGTTTGATGTAATAATGGACAAACAGGCAACTAACAACACTCTAACAAAAAATGCAACATTTTCTCCAAGAAGCCCAAATCCTGTAAACTTCTAAAGAGAAATAAAATGTTATTACTGATTTTATTTGTCAGAATAACCCTTTTTGAACAAGTATCTATCTTCCTAACACGTTCTTCTTGCAAATTATTATTTTATTCCAGGATATTTTTTGTCCTTACCGTAAGTTAGTCAAGTTAAAAACTGACCATGAGACGCGTCAAATTACAGCGTGGGGTGACATCTTCTCCCAATCTGCTTTCAGTGGAAGGAGGGATGTGAACAGCCAATAAGCTTACTCATGATTGTGGACTGTAGCTGCCCTAAAAACACGACAGAATTTATTTTCATCAGAAGGAAATGGGTTCAAATCCAGCATCTGAAATCCTGTTGTGTAGTTTTGGTACTTTGTTGAATCTTTTCTTATTTTCACTAGATTTTTAACTTTAAAATACTAAACTCATAACAAAATTAAGTTTAACTTATCCAATATTAGATATATCAGGAACAACTTAACCTCCTGTTCTCATTCAGTCCCGCTGTCCGCCTTCTTTCTCCGCCTGCAGCCGCCTGCTCTCACCGACATGCAAGCGAGGCAGAAGGCATCTCAAACACAGCTAATGCTCCGGTACTGTTAGCTTCACTGCTACAAACAGCGCTAGCTTTAGCAACCAGAAACCTGAACATTGTCAACTCTCGCTTTTTCCTCCAAACTACAACAAAGAGAGCAACAGATGGAGGACAAGAAGGAGTTAAAATTACGGTTTTACATAAACTATGTTTATTTTTGATATTAAAAACTTTCTTGATTTGATTATTTTTCATGAAAGACAGAAAATAAGATAATTTATCTTGAAACAACAGTATTTTTACTTTCTTAAGCTTCCGGTAATGGAGTGATATTTTGGAAATTGGGAACTCAGTTGCTCGACTTGTAAGACAATGACCACTGTAAGAGCAGCAGAATAAATGATTTATGACAGAAAACTGTTGACTGAACGTATGTCATTTAGGAATAGAGCCTCATAAGTACAAAGGAATAAACAATTTTAAAATAACATTGTATGAGATGCCATAAGATCTTGGAAAGACTGGACTTTCCACGATCCGTACACCCGTTATGTTAGTATTCCAATTTCTAGCAGCGCTAAAATGAGCATAAAGACTCACCAGGAGCCCATTGCATAAAGTAACAAGTTTATTCAGCACATCAGCTGTCAGGGAAAAATCTGACAACATTATCAGACACATAGATTATGGAGTTGAGATTTTTTTTCATCTATAGTAAATAACATAAGAGAATAAAGAATTATATAAATTACTTGAAAATCGCTCTATGCTTTTTACATATTGTCACATTTTAACCAAAAGAACACATTTGTACAAAACTAAAAGCAAATAAAAGGTTACAGCTTTAAGGCCACTTGCCCCCTTCACTAGAGGGTCCAATGGAATGAATAATTCAGAGCTCTCTGGTAAAAAAAATAATAAAAAAAATCCAGCATACATTTTCAGTTTTTATTTTATTTCTGGCAGCTTGGGGTATTGTAAATAAATCAGAAAATAATTGATTTCTGTTCAACTTTGCCACAAAAATGATCAATTATTTTTCGTGCTTAAATAAAAAGGTAAACTTGTGATTTCTTTAGGGGGATTTAGGACCATTTCATGTTTTTTACAAAAAATAAAAAAGAATTTAAAAATAAAACATAAAAAACATGATAAAATCCTCTTTTAGACATTTGTGTAGAGGTGAAAGGCGAAAGCCTGCCTTGTGGTAATCTTCACTGGCAGCAAGGTGTTTATTAACAGAGTTCTCCCCTTCCAAAAAGCAAAGAAAACATGTGCAGATGGAGCAATACATGAGCATCTTCCTTGTGGAATAAAAATGTCATCTTTTTAAAGTTGAAAGAAAAAAATAAATGCATTTCAGAACAAAAACACTGATCGGTATCAAAAAGCCTCATTTTTATTCCTATTGCACATCTTATGGAACAATAGAAACTGTAGTGAGCACACTGCATGTTATTGTTTGACAGGTATCTATGGCAACCAGATTGTAATCCAAGTATTTCAGGGTCAAACTAGGCAGGAAAGAACCTGCTAAGATTGTTTTATTAGGAGAAACGTTTGAATTCCTGGGCGTGTCAAATAAACATACAATTTTATTGAAAGTATTCTACTCTGGTGTACAAAAAACACATTTTCCAGTCAGATTTTTCTGATTATCAGCAGTGAAAATGTTTGCAAACTAATAATCTGTTTGCTTAATACTTGAAGTCAGGGGGATTCAGCACCAGACCTTTAAAAATCCTACAAAAACAATAAAACAAAAGGTTAGTAACCTCTAGCATCAGGAGAATAAACCTCTTTAAGAAGTCATCTGCAGGGACGGAAGGCCATTGTTTTACTGCCGGTTCATTAGAATCATAATTTAAAAGAATTGTTTTCTCAAAAAAGGACATCAGGTCAGAGTCATCCACGACTTTAAAATACTACCAAGAGCTCAAAAAAACCATAAGTCATTTTTAATGTGACTTGGGTGAGTACGTTATTACAAAATCCTACATTTCAATACTGATAAATTAAAAACGACTAAAGAGTCAGAGCTCTGACCACCGTCTCCTCCGTGGTTGACGTCTCACTAATTACGTTTTAGACAAAACATCACTGAAAAACAACATATCCCTTTAGCTACTGGCACAGATCAACTATAAAACTTTCAAATAAATATTTAAAAAACTGCTTAAACTGAATTGTTTTGGAGTAAATACTTTGCAGTCATCTGGGTTGGAGATACAGCTGATCCAGACTCTGAGGTAAGGAGGTTTTAACATCTGCTGCACTGCACGGTTGTAGCTGACATTTCAGAGTTTGAATGTTTTCTAGTAAAATGATACACCTTTACATAATTCTATCAGTGGCGGCGCCGCCTAACTCCCCCCAAATCAAATCAAACAAATCCAAAGAGTCAGAGCTCAAACATGTGTGGAATGACGACCATTTAACCATATGGTGGCTGTGTAATTGAAGTGGAGACAGGAGGATGAGGCTGCAGAGTGAACTGTCTGTCAGGTCTCAACACGCGCCATCCGTGAGGAATGGCGTCGACAGGGCAGAGAGGTAACCACTCGCACAACCCGGTGACCAGCATTTCTCTCAATGGAAATCTGTTGTTTGTGGGATATGTGGAGAACCCATTGCAGGCACAAGAACATGCACACACGAACCTTCTTGCTTTAAGGCAGATAAAAGTCACATTTTTTTTTCTTAAAATTCTATAATTTCCTGCTTAAAACAGAAAACAACCTCCCCATCAGGAGGAATGGTACAGTCCAATCAACACATTTGTCCAACACTGAAAAAGTTGGCATGATACAAGAAATGGCTAACTGTGGCTCCCCCTACTGGTTGCATAGGAAATAAATGTTAACCAGGGATTTTCAATGTAAACTCAAGTAAATTATTTCTGAGGCCCTAAAGCAGTGAGGGGGGGTGACAGGATGTAAAACAATTCATAGCAGCAGTAGCAGATTTAGGGCGATTTTTTTTTTTTTTTTTAACACAGTCCTGAGTCTGACAGGAGTGTTTAAAACCAGAGGCCAGCACTGGCAAAGCTTGTTGTAAACAAAAAGCCTCTTTTCTTTCCAAGTCTGAATCCCTCACATCCACTGTTGACTCCTCCTCAGTCGTTTGGTTTCAGCCACTTTGTGCATGGACATCTCTGTTTGGCAACGCAAGGCAAATCTCTCTTAAAACGCTTCTGTTCCCGTGAAGCTCTGATTTCTCCAACACTCAGAGAAAAGAAGCCCTTTTATCAGGCACAGCTTCATGGAGGAGCCCCTCCGCCCCATTTAACCGTTAGGACTAGAGGTTCAGTCTGGGGCTCACTAAGGCAAACTCTCTCAGGATGTTGCGGGCCACGTCGACTTTGTAATCGGCGATCACCAGTGCCCGCTTTACGTCGTCGAAAGAATAACCCTCCCCCATCAGCTTGGCGATCTTTGCGTCCTCGTGGTCCGACTCCAGGCTGTGAGCTTTTCCAGGCTGAATGTCAGAGGGGATCTTTCTAGGGAGGGGTTTAGGAGGCCGGGCCGGGGCTTAAGGTGAGAGAAGGAGAGAATCCAAGTCAGTAAAACAATAGGAAAATGCCTTTAACAAGTAATTTCTACAAATATGGAGGTGGTGTTAATTCATGTCTGGGTGAAAGTTCTTATTGTAACTCAAAATATAGAAGCAGCTTCAAGCACTCAGCATTGTATATAACAGTTATTTCTTTAACGGCCATTGTTTTGTGATAGAAAGTCTGTATATTTTTTTAAAGGCCCATTAAGATGTTTAATCTGGCTTGCCAAGCTAGAATAATTTATATTAATAATCCTTATTAGTACTTTATTTTCCCTGTGATTCTGGTGTCTCCCCATGGTGCATTATACATACATTGACCTTTGTTTAGATGCAAAAAGTTATTCTGTATTCATGTATTTGTTGTATTTCTGACATTCAGGTGTTTTCTAAGTCAGACCTCCATTTATCTGACCATTCCAACACCTCATAACGGAGCGTTTCTCTAAATTCCCTAATGTATATAAACCCATTGGTGCAATTGGCTCTAAAATAAGAACGAAAGCCACAGTTTTTAAATAAAAAATGTTATTTTCTTTAATATATATATGGATTTTCAATCAAAATGAAAGCATGTTCATCCAGCTCCTTCAGATTTAAGTTGTTTCTTTCTCTTATCAGGCCGATAACCAAAACACTCCACGCATCTAGTCCTAGTCCGGCCCTTCTGTCAAAATTTAGATCATTTGTGGCCCATCAGACAAAAAGTTTGCCCACCCCTGGCCAATATCGGGAAAAATCTACTCTTTGGAACCTTGTTGTGTATTATAATGTTAATTCCTCTTGGAAAAAAAAACTCTAAAAGTGGTATTTTTCTCCATCCACGTATCTCTGAGGATTCCTCTAAACTCCCCCAGCTCCTTCTAGTCCACAAAAACAGTCCTCACATTGTGACGTCACAAAGTGAAGAACAGCCCCTTCCAGGAAGAGTCTGTGCTGCTGGCACAGCCCTCAGGCTAACCCACTATTTTATATACACATCCATCTTTGCAAAAGTTTGGATGTTGTTTGTTTTTGCGGCGAGACGCAGACACAACGCAGAGGCCGGTTCTAGGGTGATGTCAGAGATTGAGGCGTCTTACTTCCGGATAGGAAAAGATAATTTAACAATTTGTTCTTTAGTGTGCCAAAGGTAATATATTATCATATGTACTGATACATTTTATGCAGGATATAGGCCATTTAAATATAAAAATGAATTGTTTGGCGTTTGTTTCTGATCCTCCAGAACTCACTTGCAACTGAACTCTGGTGCATTTCAGTGGCAGCGTGAATAAGGGAAGTCAAAGTCCAGGCCTTGAGGGCTGGCATCCTGCTGCTTTTTTTTTTGTTTTTTTTTTAACCGAGTCTACAAAAACCAAAATGTATTTCCCTCTAAAAGTTACATTGACAGAAATTCCTCCATGGATTCCTGAGCTCTCAGGTTCAGGAATCTAACAGTAGCATCTTATTCAGTGGGAGAATGACTGCATAGCAGAAATTTACAAGATAAAGAAATAGAGCTGAGAACTTAAACAAAATAATAAAAACTTCACCTTCAACAGGAGGGAGGAGGTCGTAATCTGGACAGACTTTAAATGCTGTGGGCCGTCTGGAAGGAGGCGGGGGGGCAGAGCTGTTCGAGAAGTCACACACTTTGTCTAGACAGAACAATCAGGTAAACAAATCTGTCAACACAACTCCAAACCCCATCATCTTGCGTGCAGAACGACAGCTGCACATCGGTGACGGCTCACCAGAGGCTAACAGCGAGTGTGAGAGGAAGGATCCAGCGCTGCATGACGACGAGGACGATGAAGACGAGGAAATGTCAATGAAACTGTTTCGTGCAGGAGGAGGGGGAGGCTGAGACTGCTGACAGCTGTTCAGGGAGTTTTCTGATGGGGAAACACACAAGACATCAAAAACACAAGCTGACTCACTGTTTACTAATGTCTGTGGACCGGCTGAATGGTACGAATATTTTAAAACAAGCCAAAAATATTGAGCCTCAAAGAAGACAGTTGAGGTAAGAAATAGGCCAGGCTTTGAAGGGAAAGCTTAGAGCTTAAATTAATCCTTGAAGTTACCGTGAAGCGGAAGCAGAGTGTCATAGTCAGAGTGGGTTATGTGAAAGGGACACGGGCCTGCATGCGCTCCCCCTGGAACTGACGGTCCGGCTGGTTCTGCTCGTCGACCTGCAGATTGAATAGTTTCTTAGAGGATCTTTTTATGAAATGTTACTATATTGGAGAGGGGAATTTAATGGTTAACTTAATGCTGTTCATTAAACTAAATCACAAACACTAAAGATGTTCATCATTTAGGAGTGACTGAAGAAAATAGCTCACCGGACATGGGGGATTTGGGCTTTTCCTGCTGCATTAGGGCCTCTGGAGGAGTGCTGTCCATGGGTCTGCACGAGAGGAAAAAACTTGAGGTTTGCATCTCCAAACTGAAATGCAAATTAAAGCCGCAGGGGGAATTCTCACAATGAAGTAAACTAAGCACCTCTCTGCAAATCTCACCCTGGTCAAAGCTGGATGTGACAAATTCATAAAAAAAACCCTTTTTTCAACTTTTCTGTTCGTTATATCTTCATAGCAACTATTTAATTTGTTTGGTTCCAGGGCTGTGACAATATGCCATATTCTGTTCAGCTTCAGCTAAATATTCTTGTATTAAATTGTTACAAAATTCTGGCAAAAAAATATGCGAGAAACATGGAAACACTACATTTGCGAGCTTGCCACACGAACTCCATTCAAAACTTTAAAACCAACATTTTTTTCCAAAGTAGATTCCCAATTATGATTGAGGAGTTGGGAGGTTGTGAAGATTGTTTGGACAAAAGTTCTCTTTCATATACTGTGTAAAAATGTGGAAAATTTCATTCTTTCTCTTATAATTCCCACCAAACCTTAAGTCCAGTCACCACCCCGTAATTTTACAACTTCCTTTGGAAATCAACCACATGTAGGTTTAGGCTTTGTTAGTAGATGTTTTTGAGCCCCGTAGGAGAATTTGGCCCCATTACATTTTTTTTTTACAATATTATCCACTGTGATTTTATCACTTTTTGGGAGGGGAGCGTTGACAGCATATGAGAACTGGACTGGGCGATCCCTCCTCCCTGGCATTCCAAACAGGAAGTACCTGCTGGCTCCAAGAAGCCAAACCCATAGAGCTCAATTGAGAAATAAAGATCTATTACTGTCATTCTGAATAACCATTCTTGCTCAGTTACCTTGCTAATCCAAGTTTTTTTTTCATGATATATCGCAAGTTATGCAGGTCATAAACTGACCAACCTCAATAAAAGCATTTGATGTCCACCTTGAATGTTTGATTGACAGATTTTGACAAAATTTTGCTCAAAGAACAATTACCAAAACAATATGGTCCTTGTAGTCCGGGACTACTGCCTGACATCATAAATGCCACATCTGTGAAATCTGAGAAGAGGTCTGGGTCCAGAGATGCTTATAGCAGCAGGGAGAACTCAACAGTCAGATAGTTATCCCCAGCCTCTCCACCAGATGTCACTGCTGCTTTACAGCAGCATTTCTGAAATGGTTGACAGTCTGACACTAGCATTTAGGGAGTTGCTTCAAAGTGCAGCTACATCTGCAGAGTGAGCTAGGGTATGAAATTTAAGCCTTTTTGAGGTTTCAAAGCGCCCGAATGAAGCCTACACTCCTGCTGCTGCCTTCAGGACACCCCTAACGACCTTAAAGTATGCATCCAGCCAATGGTTCATATTCCTGAAAACATGTCTGAGCTGATTTTTGCATACCAGAGAGGTGCACTATACTGTAAAGGGATCAACACGGATAAGCTTTCCTCACGGGGGTCAAAGTTAAAACCCAGAA
>NC_050525.1:14650265-14713029 GCF_002922805.2 Oryzias melastigma
ACTTTTTACAAGTTGAAGTTAAGACTTTTGAAAAACCTTTCAAGTTTTGGAACTGAATTTAAAGCCCATAGTGTACTAAGATAAAATAACTCATACTGTCAAAACATTAAATACAAGTAAAAGTATTCAAATAAAATAATAAAGTAATCCCGAGAACATATAATTGAATCAATTACTTCAGACACTTGATGAGAGCTTTAAAATATATATTTTTTTCTTCAATCTTTTCAACACATAGTAAGTAAACTTATAAACACCTATGACATTTATGTCCTAAATCTGGTGATCTTTTCACATTGACAACATTTTTCAGATATGTTCCACAGACATCAGCACATCGATGGAGTAACCTGCCTACTCCACTATTTTTATTTTCCTAAAATAACATTTAGCTGAATTGAAGATTTGCTTGACTGAGGTAACCTCAGATCATAACATCCACGTGACAAAGACATGAGGAGATGTGTTCATTCATCTGACATTCTTCTTAATCTGATGTACTTCTTCTGGAAAACAGCTGATCTCAATTTAATTGACTGTGAATCTGTTTCTGTTGCTCTCAGCTCACACTAACTAAGCCCACACAAAAAGCTGCACTATTACAAAGGTGCATTTGCTAAGAAAGCATCTGCAAAAAATAAAAGAAGCTTTTTTGTTTTTTCTCGAGAGAATGAAACTACAAAAAGGTGTCCTGCCTTTATATGTGTTGTGAACATATTTACTTTAGCAAAAGAAATTGAGCACATTTTTGTTTGAAGGATATTTTAGTTCAAAAAAATTTATCTTGTGTATAATTCTGTTGCACAGTCTTCCAGGTTTTTCAAATGTGACGCTGGTCACTGGACGGGGTCATGCTCAAAGGATAGGAAGCAGTAGCAACCACAAAAATGAGCTCTTTGATTTCAATAGGGAAGTTTTGACTGATTCATGAGGACCTGACACACATTCATCTCTGCTGCTCATCCAAAAAAATACATGTTCTGTATTGACCACTCCGATCATCTTTTGATCTATTGCAAAAGCCGTCCCAATGGTCTTTTAATTATGATCATGGTCCGGGTGAATACTCTATTCTGATTGGCTGCTGGGTGTGGATTGAAAAGTGATAATACCTAAGAAAGAAGTTCCAGTCAAATTGCCTAAACGCTCAATATCACTGCACAGGCTTCTTTAAAACAAAATTTTGCTTCATCATTTGGACAAAAACAAATGGTAAGAGGTAAACGTTCTCTCTGAAATGATACTTTATTTACCCTATTGTGATGATCAGCATATATATTACTTTACTTTGCCGCTGCAGTTGAGGTCGGTGTCGGCTCAACAACGCCTAGTCATGTTACCGTGACATGTCACATCACGTATCAAATAGTCCGCTTTTTGTGAAGAAATAGCAACAATTAAGTAGTAAATATCGATTTATTTCTTTTGTACTACTCTTTTGTACTTCGAAGTGCGCATTGTTAGAAATGAACGCACTTTGCGAAAGCAACTGTCCTCCACGAAGGCTTCCACGGCGTGCGATCATTTCTAATAATGCACACTTCATCAGGCATTATCCTTTACATAGCCAACATTTTTTTTTAATTGTCATTTTCTAGGACATAGTTCTTGCAGAGCGGCAGTAGTTTATCAGAAATTTGCAAATATTGTAGGCGGGAGTGTTGGCATGGAGCAACGCCCCCTCCCTTCCTTCCTTTCTCTCCTTGTTGCAGGAGCTCTTGAGGCCCCACCTGGCGTATTTTCACAAATTCAACCTTTTTTAAGTGGCATTTCTGTGTCTGCTCCTAATTCACAATTTGAATAAAATAATACTCAAAAATAGCAATACTTTTCATTATAAATGTCCTCTATCATCAGAAAAATGTGGAGAGGGTCTTTAACGAATCCATTAAAGGTGATAAGGTTTATTACTAAGCAACTAAACAAATTTACATTATTTTCTTTGCAATTTCTATTTAATGCTTCTTTTAAAGTAAACATTCCAGTTGGAAAATGATGGAAGTAAACATTAATTTTAGCATTATTACGTATTAAAGGATTTCCTCATAGAGGTCTTTCTGTTAATGGGATGTGCAAACAAAACATAAACTGTAGCATTTCACAACATCAGTGGAACCAGAGCTTTCTCCCCCGATAGGTTTCAGCTTCATCCTAAGCAACAGCTGTATCCCCTGTTTCCACTACAGCCCGACACACAAACACCTAATCTAATTCTGGCTGCTGCTAAAAGGCTATTACATGTTCAGCCATCATTCTTTAAAGCTGTTAGGAACCAGAACATTCCCCTCAGGCTTTAGACCTCACTTGTACAAGTTTCCTGTGTCTGAGCCCTCGGGGGAAGATAAAGGGAGTGATTGAAAAGACAAAACATTTGATAAAACAGGAACTTCACGGTGAAAATGGACCTGCCGGTTCCTGCTTTGGGTTGTTTTAAAGGTCAAACACAGTTTTGTGGAGAATTAGGAAGTCTTGCTTCTGACAAAAAGACTATTTTAAGAAGATACTTTTCCCTTTTTTTTATAATAAGGTCAAACTGTTTCGCAGAATTTAAAGAGCATCTTGTTTCATTAGCAAGAAGAACAGTAAGCACTGTGCACCAGCTTCCACCGTCGCTTTGTTTATGCACAAATGTTGCTAATATTTATTAGGTTTTTAACAAATCATGAGAGAAAAACATTTGGAAATACAAAAACACCCATAAAGTTAGAGCCAAAAGCAAAAGATAAAGAAGGTTAAAATAAAAATAAAAAATCCAGTTTGGAGGTAAATACATAACAGATTCCTAAAAACAATGTAGGGAAATACATACAACTCTCGTTAAGCTAAAGTTTAAGCTTTTATTTTGGAAAAAAATAATGATTTGAGAAATTGTAGCAACAAAAGTGACACCCTTAAAAGCAGAACGTTTTTGTGGATCATATAAATGTAACAGATGTGTAACCCAAGCTATATAAATCAACAGACCACTTAAAAGAAGCTTTATATGTTGAAATGGCTTCTGTAAACTGTGACCCAACAAAAGGGTGACACTTACAATTTTACTTTGCATGCTGGGATGTTATGAAAGCTGCTTTGTAGTTTGAATGCCTTCTATTGAGTGGATGAAATTGACTTTACAAGGTACTCATTAAAATATTCAACCAAAATGCAAACTACTTCACAAGTATGAAGACAGGATGTCATTGTGTGTCTCCAAATACTCACTTCTGGCTGAGATAAACTGAGTGCGGTGGTGAGTTCTGGGAGAGAACCATGTCATCGCTATCAGCTACTGGCACATCGTTAGCAAAGACCTGAAGAGACATTAAAGGAAAAAGCAAACATTTCTTAAATGAAAACAACAAAAAACAGTTAAAAAAAATAAAGTATGCTAAAATATATTAATACTTGTTTACATATTGAGGGGATTTTCAGGGGAAATTTTAGATGCTAATGTAAATTCAATGGAAATGCATCTAACCTTGGTGGGCAAAAACTGGAAGCATTTTGATTTGAGCCTAACCTTTGGACACTCTGATTTTCCCGGCCCCTCCAGCCGATGATTTAGTCTCCCAAAGTTTTCAGGTGGACAACTGAGCGGTCTTCCGTTTATATGAGACAACCTGGCAGGTCCAAGCTGGAATGGTTCTAAGGCCCTGTGGGCGTCCGCCATGTTGGCATCTTTGGCACATCGGCTCTCGGGAGGAAGGCAGGAATCTGACAGCTTTCCAGTCGAAGAGGAGAGAGGTGAGGACAGCAAAAAAGAGCCAGGGACCCAGGAGTGGCGTGCCTCGGGAAGGATAGGAAGGGGACGGTCGGGGGGTGGAGGTGGGGGTAGGTCCCTGTGGGGTGGAGGTGGGGCAGGGAGTGGCTTGTCCTGCTTCCTGGACATGCCTGGCGAAGACTAGAAAAGTAGAGAGAGATGAAAATGTAAATGATCTTTTAGGTTTAGAAGCCTATTTCAGTTTCTTTGGAAAGACTTCCAAGCATAAAACAAGCACAGTTTTAAAGCATTTTTCTTGAAGACAAAACAAACCTTTGGGGAGCCGATGGGACTGGCAGAAGGGGAGCGAAGAGCCCCTTTTTGGATGAGCTCACGTCTTGGGGGCACTGGAGGCAGGCTGAGATGCTGGCTGCTGTGAATGGGTTCACCACCGAGCATTTTCCTATGTTGGCTGCCGGGTGAAGAGCTTGGAGACACCATAGGGGAATTCTGACGCTCTGAACAATGCTGTGATAAAGGATGATAAGAAAAGAGTTTATTGGGTAAAAGCTTCTTGGTTCATTGTGTTTACTAACTATATATATATATATATATATAAAAAGACCCATATTTACATTTAGTATGAGCTGAAAGAAGGGGGTTGAACTTAATAAGCTATTAGCTTCATCCAAAGCCCTTTTTTGAGCATTCATATCACCTGTGATTGTTTGTGGAATAACTTGCATTGTTTATTTTTGTTTGTTTGTTTTTTAATGGTATTGTTCTTGTTCGACAATAAAAATTGAGAAAAAAAAAGATCAATGATTTGATTGTGTTACGACCTTTGTAAATATCTCTGTTTGATTTGGTTTTTGTATGTATTTTTAGTTTCTGTTATCAAAACAGTGGTTTAATTTTGGTTATAATAATTATAACAGCTGTTTCTATACAGTTATTTAGCTTCATATCAAACCTGTTCTTTGCCACCAATTTTTCTTTATCACGGTAAAGTTTTTGTGATATTCGCTTTCAATTTTTTGAGTAAAAAACCTAAATCGGTGCCTACTCTTCATCTAGTTTTTACTAAAATCTTTCATGGACAGCATGTTAAAATATCAGGACCTATATTTTAATACCTTCCTATATTATTAGGTACAGGAGATGTTTTGCTGTACACTTACAATACCCTTACCACATGTGCGACAATCATACGTTTAATCTTTTTTCACACATTTAAACTGTGTCATAAACCGTTATGACACATTAAATCGATCTTTTCCTCATTAAACAACTGAAATATTGAAATATCATTTAACAGAAATAACTGGTAGGTTATTAAAGGACAAAATATAAATTTTTGCAGTCAGTAAAGCAAATCTCTTGTTCATGGATCTTTACCTTTCTAATGTTGGCAAGTCCATTCATGACCAAAAAGTCTTCTCTGTCCTCTTCATCATCAAAGTCTAGCATTGGGCTGCTGTGTCGGTCCAGAAAGAAGCACTTGGCGCCCTCATTTCGCGGGTCGAAGGGATCTACCGTAATGGGTGCCGTCCCTTTGATTTCACAGCGGCAGAAGGGACAACCCTGGCCATCTGATTCCTGCAAACATATTCATGTGGAATGAGGAGTTCGTGCAAAACAAACGATGTTCAGTAACTTCGTTTCTCAAACTTTGCTGTGTTGCAGGAAAATCAGAAATTAGTTAAATGTCAAACTGCTGCTGCGAGAACCCTTCTGACTTTATTCTCAGCAGCAGTCCCACACTGCTGATCACGCTTGGCAACATTACAACACTCATTGGGCCACATGTTCATGCTCCACTTGGCAGCTGCTTTCAAACACAGGTCAAAGGCTCCAAAGAACAAAGCAGCGTTTATGCAGCAGCTATTGGCCTACCGATTCTGAGCAGATGTACAGGCATGTCTGTAAAACATCCAAACAAAGAGTGTACGGAAAAGGGAAGGAGTGGGACGCCAAACGGAAACAAGAGAACAGAACGTCACGATGGTCACAGGCAAAAATGTTCAGCAACAAATGCAGGACAACCAACGTGTGGCTATTTTTCATTAAATTATTTACTCATTTATTCACAACAATCATCATAAAACTTCAAACAAACATTTTTTGTTTTCTCCTGGAGTTAAATCAAACTCAACTTAAAAAAAAAATCATCTGCATGACTTTAAGGAGTGTCTGCATGGATACAGATGAACATCTATAGGGGGCCACCCTCCCATTCACCCCCTTTATGTGCAGATCAAAGCCAGACATTCAAAAAAAGAACAGGATGTGGAAAGGCCAGATCATTAACCAGCTGTGAGTCAGGATGCCTTTTCCACCTCAGCTGACTAACATGCAGAGGGAACCGCCGCTGACATGACGGCGTGAGGGAAACGAGGCCGGTTCTGCTGTAGGAGTGTTCCCTTTCACTGACTCATGAGTTCCCTTTTGTGAAGTAAAGCACTTTGATATGGAGAAAAATGCTAAGAACTAATCCCACTAAGACATGGTGTCTTCTGGTTACATCAAACAGGAAATGACTCAAGCGTCATCACTTTACGAGCGGTGCTGATTCCCATCCGTGAAGCAAAGGGCAGAAGATTTGAGAGCCCGAACTCATTTGATATTACCGCTAACTGAATGTTTAAGAAGAAGGTACTGAAGACATCTGTTGTTTTCATATCCGTAGATGTGTCACTGTTTCCTCATCTACACACACATTCTTCAAACCCTCAATTAAAATGATAAACTCAAACTGAAAATCGTCTTTAGAAGGCTTCAAAGACCACCGCCATCTTAAGGCGAAACTCAAACTGCACATTAAAGTGACCCAAATCTGACTTTTAAGTCTTCATGTGACCCATAAATGATTTTTCATCTCCCAGCCTTAGCGGCCAACCATTTACTTCTCTTTCTGTTCTTCCTATCTACTTCTTTGACTAATACCAGGAATGTGATGTCCACGTGGGTTCTTGAACGTGCATATAGCTCATGATGTTCACACTGGACAAGCAGGGAGGGGCTTCTTCTTCATTTGCTACTGTTTGCTAGCGTATATCTGCCATTAAAAATAGTCGACAACTAATTTAATAGTCGATTAGTCGTTACTTTATATTATATGGAGTCAGAGTGTAGTAAAATTGAACAAAATTGTGAGCATTCTTTTTTATATTTGAGTTAGTGAGACCAAAACTTTATCTTTAGTGAAAAATAGTTTCTTGTTTCAGATGCTGACCTCATTTGATTTAATCTTGTTTTAATACCAGAAACTAATGAAGGACAGAGGCAGCACGATTTATTAAAAGTTTAATAAACTATCATCTTAATTGTCTTTATTTTAGTTAGTTTAAAGTTAATGATGGTTAAGATGTGTGTTTTACATCCACTTTGCGCATGACACGATTAGTCGACTAATCGGGAAAAATAATCAGTCGTTAGTCGACTATTAAAACAATCGTTTGTGGCAGCCCTAAAGCGGTGTTAATCTTTCTAAAGGTTTCTTTCATTTCTGGCCGGACACAAACTGTAATGATCAATTTCTGCTCCAAAATCAATTTTAAAATGGTTGGCACTTCTGTGAATTAAAAAGAGACGCCATCCATACCTCTCAACTAGATCAGAGTCCCTAATAGGTCAAAGTTCGATTTGGTTTAACTTATTGATTGAATGACCGCACATTTTGTACATAGAGTCTAAAAACAGTCTAAAAATGTGCGAAGCTATGTGTGGACATGAGAGTTTTGAATATGGAAGCCCAAACTGTGCATTTACGTAGACTTTTCATTAAAAATGTCTACTTGAATGTGCAATGCAGAGAGCAGAGTGAAAATAATAGAAGGGTTTTTATGCTAAATCAATGCTTTTTTTAAATACTTCAATACTATATTACACTTTTATACGTTGCTATTAACACATTAATGAATGTATTTTTACATTAATGGAGCTCCAGACCAGTTGAAACCAGTTAGGGGGTGCTTCAAGGGCCTACCGGTAATTAGTATGTTTCCACTGAAAAACAAAGATATAAATGACCTTGCTAGCAAGACCAGGGGCATGGACACTGACCTCTTTAGACATAGATTTTATGAAGATGACAATATCAAGTATTAAATCCTCTGGAGGATTTCTTCTGTCCGACCAAACACTGACCTGAGGCCACACAGGTCCCGCCTTGGGGGATATATTTGTGGAGTCCATTTTACAGGACATTGTCTGTCATGGTGATGGTCTACTCTGTACGACTTTTTATCCAATTTTTTATTATTTATTATATAGAACTAAATTTAAATTGTTTTTTAGCTCACTTTCTTCCTCAAAGAGGGTAGCAGGGGCTTCCTCTCATAGCTTAAGAGTTTCCTGATGCTGCTGGTCAAGAGCACCATTGGAGGTAGTTTGTGACTTAGATCTCAACTGATCCATGCTTCTGATGTGGCACAGCAAGAAACAACAACATAAACCCCAAAACACAAACAGAACCATCCTTTATGCACTCTCGCCAATCAGATTTTTCAAAACAGACCTTTTATGCTAAGTGTGGGAAAGCAACAAACCATGTTAAGGTATTACGGGAAAGGCTTTGACGTCACTAAGCCGAAAGGAACATCAAAGTTCTGCAAAGGAGAAAACCAAAATGGTGGAGACAGAATTAGATGAGCAGCATTTTACTTCTGCAAACACAGAGCGCTGTGAGATGCTGAGTCATCGTCTGTGCATGCACTTTAGGATAGTAGACTGTTCACACAAGTCTAAACATTTAAAATATAGTGTGAAAAACCACAAAACAACACTATATGCAGTGTAAACTCTTGATTCTGACTTCTGTAACTGTAATATTAACGTTTCCTGTATAGTTCCTCTTTAGCTTGGTCCTCTTCTAATGTTTCCTTTGTGAAATTGTCATGCTAACCAAGCCTGTCGAATAGTTGACCTCCAAACAACACCTTAAAAGTCTCTAAATAAAATTTAAAAGAAAATGGAAAATTCCCCTAAAAAATGAAGCCAAAATAGGTAGATAAAATGAAAGAACTGACAGCAAAAATGTTGAAAACTAATTGTATGATGGAAAATACTTCAAAAGTGGTTTAAAACACAACCCCACAGATACAGGAAGAAGGTCAAAACCATTCACACCGCTGCAGTTTGGTTCATCTAGATTCGAATGTTTCGTGCAACTTTAAGGTCAAACTTATGCCAGCTTTCAAATTTGTCCATATTACATGCAAATAATCCACATAACCAAGGAAAACTTTTTTCTGGCATATGCAGATATAACTTCATCACACAGGGCTGTGAAGTGCACATCCACACTAAATCCCTTCAGTATGACAATAACATCAGAATAATATCTTAGGAAAACTGATCAAGCAGACAGGAAGGAAAAAAAGAGGGTTGAGATGCCAACAGCCATCAGTTTCTCTTCATGTTATTGTTTTTTTTTAGCTTACCTGCCAAGCCGTGAGACACAGCGTACACATCAGATGTCCGCAGGGTTCGATTTTGATATCTTTGTCATTCTCGGCGCAGATCTTGCAGAGCTGGAAAGTGGATCCCATTTCACAGTACAGCTCATACTGCTCCTGTTGAGGCACATTCAGACCCTGTTATTCATCGGATCTTTGTACTTTTCCCTTCATGCATAAACATTTAGTTTGACTGAGAGTCAAACGATGGGATGCCGCCAGCTTCAAATGTTTTTCTGCTACATTTAAATTTGCTTTTTTGCATTTTTTTTTTACTCAAATGTTTAGTTGGACCCCATAAATACAATTTTTCAGCATATTTTTGGAGGTGTAACTCTGCATGTGGGCAAGTGGGTGCAAACAAAAGGTAAAACCCACACAGTCGAAAGCATTAAAGTTGACATTTACATCAATTTCGGCAGGAAGGTAAACTCTAGCAGAAAGAGGTTATGCACAATGATTAAAAGGTCACTTTTGTTGTTGAACTCAAAGGAAGCGACACTTAAAGAGAAAGAAGATTCAACCCCCTGTCTGGTATAGAGAAGGTCTATGAGACGTATAGCATTTTGTAACCTTCAGTCTGAAATAATACAGTGCTTTCCCATGTGAAAAGATGCAGAAGCTAAACCTTTTCTATCACATTTTTGGCTATGTATCAAATTTCTCATATTCTGGGGTCGATGACAAAGATAATGCAGATTGTCAATGTTGAGTTTACAGCAAGAGCAGGTTGTCAGTTATGAGTCCAAGCCGAGATTACAGCACCTAAACCCACCGCTTTTATGAGTATTGCTGAATTTCAAACAACGATAATCATCTTACAAGTTGCAGAGTAAACAGAAATGTTTAATAAAAAAATAAATAAACTAAAGCCAGACATTTAACAATGAATCCTTCATACGACTGCAATATGTCCTAATAGTCTTATTCCAGTCGTTAGCACTTGTAAAGTCAATTGGGTTTTAGTCTCCCCAGATTATATGAGAAAGTCCAAAAAAACAAAGCTTGTAGAGCAAAAACGAAAGTTAAAAGAAGAGAAGAATCTTTGTCTTATCACACCATCAAAAAGAGATTGTAACCAAAACATGCTA
The DNA here is from genome assembly GCF_002922805.2 of Oryzias melastigma. Classification (NCBI taxonomy): domain Eukaryota; kingdom Metazoa; phylum Chordata; class Actinopteri; order Beloniformes; family Adrianichthyidae; genus Oryzias; species Oryzias melastigma. Next base: position 14,660,498 of record NC_050525.1, read on the forward strand.
CATGAAAAAACAAACAGATGAGAAAGGGAAAATTACAAGCAAATAACTGCACAGCACCTCTATTGTAAGACATTTATCAAAACTGAAAAAAAAGGTTCTTGTGAAGTTACGACTAAAATTTGGGATATGTGTTAAGATGGCCAACGTGGTGTGCTCTGTGTTTTGATTGGTTGTAAATGATTGTCAATCAATCTCCTTCATGCTGTGTCTTCTGTCCAGAATGCCTTTAGCTTGCCACAAGTACATAAATGCTTGTTTGCAAACAGATCCTTGATTTCCTTCTATAATTATGCACTTATTTTTCTGTGAAGGTATAAACTTTTAAGCTACGTTCACACCAACCTCTGCAACGCACGTTTAAGGCGCCACTTCAAATGAAAAGTCACACAAACTACTCTTGGTGATACATACTTAATGTTTTTTCAAAATTTTGATTATTGATCTGCATCTGCTATGATAAAGTCTGAAATAGTGCTATATCTACTTACTTAGTCATGTGATTTATTTTTGCTCGAAGATTCCCAATGACCTGAATCTGTCCTGGAATGGTATAAATATTTGATTAGAAGCTATGAGCCGGATATTGATAATTCATGTAAAAATAAATGGTAAAGTGGAGTCGAGGTGGGATTATATAAGTTCACTTCCTTCCACTCCCTTTCAAGCAATCTATAATTTGATGCCAAGTTATCTTATATCTGACTTATCTTTGTACGGATGTAAACCTCTGTTGATTGTACTGCACATGCATTATTATTGCTTTGATTGCTTGAAATACATCATTTTAAAAACAAAACTATGGAAGTTTCTACGACTATTTTTGGGCTCTATGTACAAAACGTGAAGCCATTGAACACATACTGCCATTGAAACCAGGTCAAATTTTGATCAAAAAGGTCTTGTTATATTCATGGAAGAGCAAACCATTTAAAAAATGATTGTGAAGGAGGAATTAATAATTGTGGTTTCAGCTTGGCCAAAGTTATATAACATCAAGTCTGTCATATATTGGAAAAGAGTTGTGAAAGAAAAAGCAGAGAGCAAGATTTGCAAAATTTTCACCGTTTTGAGATTTCGTATCAAGTGCCAACTGTAGGTGGTGGACCAGCGCTAGAAAACAGCAAAAAAAAAGAAGAGAAGTCCCTCCCTGCTTGTCCAGTGTGAACACCATGGGCTAAACACGTGCTCAAGAACCCAGTTTCTTGAACTTGCATCAAATGCACGGTGTATACGTAGCTTGAGAGTTTAAATGAGAGGAAAGTGTAAATATTTTCATGTCTGTCTGAGTAAAGTGTGTAGTGAGGACTTTCATAGTCTTAGAACATCTCTAATCCTACGTCATGGGTTTCATCTATCAGAATTTATTTTTAGAACGTAACCCCCACGATAAACAAGGGAACCCTGTAATGTGCAAAGATCAAGTTTCAAACACAAACCCACCTGTGTCACTTTGATGTGATCATGAGGCATCGGGTCACATAAATCCGTCAGGTCCGGATTGTAACTGCGACCGTCAGGGAACAAGTAGCTAGGAATTCAAACGAAAATAAATGGATTGTTGTGATGCATCAAATGTGCATTTCTTATTGATAAAAAGAAATAGACAGTTTTTAAAACTAACAAAAAAATAAAATATCTTGTTTAAAACAGAAACATTGGCTAGAAACACAGCTACTTTCTGGACTTGTGAGAAAAAGCAGTATTTTTTTTCAGCCACAGTGAGGAATGACTGGACAAGACTGCATTCTGTCCAGTAAATAAAAGCAGGCACGCCTGACAGACTCAGGGTCTGTGAGATGATCAGATATAACAGAAGCAGATGGCCTTGAACCAAATTCAAGCGCAAAGACATCGCTTTTTGTCCGCGGCTTCAGACGAGAAATAAATCTAAAGCCGTCTTTCTTTTTGGTACAAGAAAACACTTTTCCAGTCTCCAAACACCAATAAAAGTGACAGAGACACAACGCTTCTGTTTAACGCCCAGTGTACATTTTAAACAAGTAATCAATAAGCACAAAGAGAAACACAAAAGGAATCGTTACGTACAAGCCCTCTCGAAAGCCGTCGATCAGAGCTTGAAACAGTGGTTTGTTGTGGGGGATGGTCTGCAGAATGTTGCCGTCGCCGGTCACGTAGCCAATCGCCCACTGACCCAAACGTGTGCAGCTCAGTCTGAAGATGTAACTGTGAGGAACACAGATTTACCAACACTTCAAAACATGTCAGGACACACAATAACTGTTAGCTGTTACATTTTCACAGTGATACAGATGCAAGTTGACAATTGTTTGGTGACAAAAGATGTGACACTTGACCTAGATGTCACTGCAGTTTCTCTAAATCAATTTAAATCAGCTTTCACAAGGTCACGTTTAGATCCAATTTGCACTTCGGACCAAATCAATTCAACATTGATTCCTTTTCACATTTCCATTCGGAAACCAGTTTTGTTTGGTCATCAAAGCCAGATTTCAGATAACTAGAGTTTTAAACGAACAAAAATGAAATATTAATTTTTTTTCATTAAAGTTCCACTCAAATCCTTTGATCTATTGTAAAAGCGTTCCTAGTGGCCTTTTAAATATTATATTGCAGTTTTTAGCCAAAATCAAGACACAGTTTCTGCAGATCAGCAGGAGCTCATTAGAAATTTGTCTGAGTTATGGGCCAGAGTAAGCCTGCACTTATTATTTTCCCACTCTTTCTCTCGATAGCATAAAGCACCTCTCAAGCTTAAGCTAACATTAGCGGTGCTTAAAAAAATGGCGAGCAATATTGGAGCCATCCAGCCATATAGTTTTGAGTCAACTGGACGACAAAAACAAAGACGTGTATGGATCTACCGGTATTTGTCTGCAGGTGGTTGCATCAAACAAAGTGTTGCAGGGAGCTAATGTTGTTGCAGTTTGTATGCATCAACTATCCAACAGCACTTTTTCATCTGCTCCTGTTTCATCACCATTTGAATAAATAAATACTTAGAAATTCATTTTTTAATGTCCTCCATGATCAGAAAAATACTACGAGAACATGTTAAAAACACTTGAGTGGGCATTTTCTTTTGCAAAAGCAAAAGAAATTCAAGAGACATGACAAATATAACCAGGCAAAAAAGTTACACACTTTCTTTTTCTAGAAGAAGCTATGTTTCCTTTAATTTTTTGTTGCTAATTTTTAGGTTTGTATCTGTTTTCCACAACAAAATCTAAAAAAATCTATGAGTTGTAACTTTATTTTAGCAACAATTTTGCACAAGTTACAATCTAAAAAATAGACGGATTGAGGACTTGAATACTTCATTGCAGCAGAGGACATAAATCACAGACTTTACTATAGAAAATAAAGTCTGAAATAGAAGGGAGTTGACTTTTAAATTTCCAGAATAAAAAAAATAATGTATGTGACTATTTTTTTTTAAACATTCCTGTTGGATTAGTTTTATAGTGTAACATAACACAAGAGTCACAAGGTGACATTTATGAACTAAACTGTCTGTCAACCACTATTAAAAGAAATAAAATTAAAATAAAAGCCCATAGTTTTTCTCTGTGGTATTACTGTGAGGTTAAATGTCAATACTCGATGTATCACATGATATCAGTGTGTAAAGTCAAAGACTGTGACTTTTCAAATCATGCTGAAAGTATTCAGAACAGTGATTTGGGTTGAAGTGTCCTCTCCTACATTCTTATGGTGAGTCAGGGAGCAGATCCCACCGAGCGACGATTTTTAATCCAAACAAACCTCTAATGTGTAATTGCAGTTCGAGAGGACTTTAAACTAAACACTTTTTGCACAAGAACTCTTATTTCCACAAGAGCCAGGGTAAATATTGTGCTGAGTCATCACTTAATGCAATAACACAGAGAAACACGAAAACTCTCATATGCTGACAGAACAGCAGAGTTGCAGAAAATAAGAACAGCCTGTGAAAAAAAAATTAACATTATTCCTGAATCACTATGGTAACCAGTCAAACTGAGTCAGAATCAGGCAGTAGGTTATTCTGTCTTGGACTTCAAGATTGATCCAACCCCACAACCACTGTGTTGAGATAAAGAAAAACCTCCCAGGAATTTGAGCTAATGTCATTACAGACAGTCACTATATCAGAAAGGAATTCATCAACTACATTGTAAATACTGGAAGAGGAAAAAGGGGTCAGATAAGATAATAGTTTTTACAAAGTTTTGCAGAAAAACACAAACAAGTCCATCCAACTACCTGCCAGGCTTGCTGATGAACTTCTGCAGTCGAGCCTTGACTTCATCATAAGTTAGGAAAGCCATGTATCCTGGGTGTGTCACTGCCAGGAAATTCCAGTTCCTCAGTATTGATCCCCACGGCTAGAAGAGACCAACAAATGTTTAAACTCAACTAATCTGCCATTATTTGACATTTATTTTCTAAGCTCCCCCATGTCCCTCTGCCATAAATAACTGATAAAATGTAGACTCGGTTAAACCTAATGAAATTTCGCTAATGTAATTGCACAGAGTAAAAGTTTAAGAGGACAAAAGTGAAGGATTCAGATATTTGGCTCCTTCACAGCATGCTTCTCCTCTGTTTGCCTGTGTTTACAGCTGGCTCGAGCTTTGCTGTGGGATGAATTTACATTTATGCCAAAACATTTGACATGGGCTGGAATTAACAAACATTACTGACACAAGGGTTAAGTCTGTTTATTCTACTGCTTAACGGGAAAAAATGACTTGCATCTGTAACATGTTAAACTAAAGAAATCTGTAACAAAACTTAGAAGCAAATAGAAACATTATATATTACTTGTTTTGTCTTTGCAAACTCTAGTGCACTCATGTGTTGCATACAAATTCAGAGATTTCCTAAAATATTAGGATGTAGTTTAGTTTAATAGTTTCCTTTTGCCAGGTGTTGGATCCTACGTCTGGTAGAGTTTACTTGGATGATTAACCTCAGAAAATAAATTTCTTCTGTCTTCACTCAGATGTACATTTGGTAAAATAAAATCACTTCAGAGTAGTTTAAGAAACTCTTTTTAAAAAATACACATTTTATACATTGATTCCAATTTAAACAAATGGTTTTCTACAACAAATAAAATTGTGGAGTTCCACAAGGTTCTTTGTTAAGACTTCCTATTTTTTCTTAATACATGCCTCAACCTGCTGATAATGATAGGGATCTGGGCACATATGTATGCCGTTATTTTTTTGTAAAAACTCCAAGCATAATTAAGAAATCTTCACGAATGTATCAAACATTCCTTGCGGACATTTCAGACACAACCGAGGCGAGCGCTTCTCTGCTCCCGCAAGTTCGTGTTTAATCCTCCAGCGAGCACAAAAAGTCATTGCGGGAGAGAGACTGTCTACTTCCGCTTGCGAGTGCTGGTCTTCAGGGACGATTGATGCGTGTGCGCTAGCAGAAACTCAATGAGCGCGCACAATATTTTGTCAAGTGCAGTCTTGGGGGCTCGGGCTCTGCTCGCGGAGCGTCTTTCCGCCGCGTAAGGGGGAAATTACTTTTGAGAATTGTGGGGTGGTGACAAAGAGCTGCATTGGCTTTCCACTGATTAGTCTATTTTATATATATATATATGTATGTGTATGCTTGCAGGAGGATTAAACAGAAGGGCGCAGGAGCAAAGAGGTGCTCGCGGGAGTCTGAAATATCAGCAAGGAATGTTTGATATGTGCGAGGAGATGTCTTATTTATGCGTGGAGTTTTGACTAATAAATAACACCATACAAATGTCAATTACGATATGAAACTAACCTATTCTTACCCTCTAAAAACAAGTAGGTAAAATCAAAATATAATATAAATCAAACAAAAAAAAATTTATTTGAAAAACATCCTTCTATATTTTCACCGACCTGAAAGAGGCGTGTGAAGATGTCGAACTCAAAGACAGAAATGTAGTCATTGCAGGTGAGATCAATAGTGGATTTCAGGGCCATTGCCTCCAGGCCCGAGCTGATGGGATGCACTTCATGAAGGCACTGTCTGAAGACTTTCCATGGCACTACTGTCCTGCAAGAAAACCAAACTAATTACCAGTTATATCTTCATCCACAATCAAGCATAATTTAACAAGATTTTATGACACTGAGTGAGGAAAACAACACTCACTTAAATGGAAAGGAGAAGACAAAGCACACAGAAAGCACAACTTAAAAGAAGAAAGACGATAAGAGACTTACTTTTCTCCAAAATATGTTCTCCAGAAGTCAGCAGCATCAGCTTTGGTGATTCTGAAGGTGTCGCCTTGGAACTGCCCTCCAGGAAAGATGGCTTTAATTTCAGCTAACATGTGACTGAAGATCAGTGACAGCTTTGTCAGGTTCCTCCTGCAAGTACACAAACAAATATCTGATGTATATATAAAACTAAGAGATCCTTAACTTTCTCAAGGTTTTTCAAATTAAATATGGAAATGAGAATAAATACAGATTACACAGTTTACATTGAAACATTGAAGTTCCTCAGGACAAACCATCAAAAATGAAAGAAGTTCATCATGGAGAACTAGTCTTATAATGACTGTAAATACCGCAAGCAGTCAGTCATATTTTTCATATATTGAGGAAATTATGTATACAGTAAAACAGAAAGCATTTTACAAAACATGAAAACTTAATTTTGTTAAGATCAAAGTTGAAAACTTCATTATTTTTCACTTGTTTTATTCAGATTATACATTTACTATAAAATAAACTCAAATTTACTCAGAAGTTTTACTTTTCCTCCCAAAATTTCACAATTTCTGGATTCATGTCAGTGTCCGTCCTGGTAATAAAACACTAAACTGTCCGTGTGTGCCGCTCTGCCAAGTACTTTATTCGCTTTGCAACATTATCTTGAGAATCCCATAGTCAGCTGCTGCTGATTCTTTCTTCCTGCTGGGAGCAGGAATTCACCTCCAACTCACTTTCACATCAAACCAGAGCTTCTTAACACTTCAGAGTGACTCCGGGGAACACACACCCAGCTGAAGGCTTTAGCACAAAGCATGGGAGTGCGGGGAAAAAGGCAGAGCTAACGGATGTGGCCTAAAAATTTCAGTATTATCAGGCAAACTGCACACCAACTCTGAGTGTAACATGAAGATACTCTCTTAGGCGTTCTTTTGTTAAACCTTTTATTCTTAATAAAGCATTTATATACTTTTTTGGGTTGCCAAAGAATACAGCTAGTTTGAACAAACTGGAGTTGGACCTGTTCGAAGTATTTGGCAGAAATAAGTCTTCTTTGTTTACATCATTTATTTTAATTTAATGCTTTTAATTGTAGTTGGATTTTCATAAAACATATACAAATCTTTTAGGAATAAGAACAACTGTCTTAAATGTCTTGCTGCTTTATATACACAGATACAAAACAAAGTATTTTTTTCAGTGAGAAAATTATTAAGAAAACAGGCACATGAATGACATTGTTTATGCACGGAAAAAGTTAAAAAATGGTAAAAAAAAATCTATATTGGCCTGTAATTAAAGAAAGAAAGCACTTCGGGAAAAAGGTCTGATCATATAAAAGTCTTGAGCTAAACACGACAGAGCAACTATCCCACAAAACCCCAAATTTAAATGCGGCTTTCCTGTTTTTACATTTTTTTTTTTTTATTTCCCCTCAGTAATTTGACTTCAATGTGTGACGATGAAAAGTCCCATTTAAGCAGCTTAAAAAAAAGTTCAATTACAGGATGTGGCAAAATTGCAGATAAATTAATCTTTTATATCAGTTTGACAAAATTCTGTTTATTACAAATGAGGTATAGAACTTAAAAAAAAAGTCAAGATTGCTGCAAATAACAATGACATGAAGAGACTGGTCTGGCTTTGAGATATTCACAAAAATATGATTATTCCAGAATTCACTTGTGTTTAATAAAATAAAATAAAAATGAAGCTGAGTCGAACAAATCCTAATTTCTACAAGAGAACCTGACTGCAGACATCAACAGGAAGTACCCTCACATATCTTAAAAAACACTTTATTTTAACTGGTGACCCTAAAAATGATGGTTTTCCCCATCTTTAGCTTAAATTAAAGTTCTTTCTACAATTCTGAACACTTCTAGGTAAGGTAGTAAGGATTTTGGTTAGGGTAAGTTGTATAATTTCCCCTTCTGGTCAATGATGTCAGGTGCCAGCTTATCCCTCCCTTCCCATTTCTAAGCTTTAAATGTGACATGTCTCTGCATTAAATCTGTTGTTTTGAGCTTTTTTACCTCCACAAAATATAATTCCTTAATATTGTTTTGGATGAATTTCTCTTCGAGATCTTAATTTAAAAAGAAGGTAGAGCCTAAGATTAAAAATAAATTGTATCCTTACAGAATATTACAACATTTATTTTTTTTTTGTCTGTTCACAAACAAAAAAGTCATCTGAAATGAACAAATGAAGTCCTAAATCAGCGATTGCTAATGTGTTACATTACCCAGTAAAGGATCACTGATGTACAGTTTCGTTCTTTGTGGCACATTCATCTCATAAATAATTCATAAAAGAGCAAATGCTGATTGCTTATACAGCTCCACTGAGTTTTAGGTGAAGCCGCCACCCACTGGCAAATGTTTTTCCTTCCACTTTAAGAGATCAGCTCCACAGCAGCTTCTGGGCATCACTTGGCGATGACTAAAGCTCAAGTGCCTGATAAAGATGTCTCACTGCTTTATTTATTTATTTATTTATTTTTTTTTTAATAAAGGTTTTTCCAAAACAGGACTGTATGACTTAATCTGTGAGGCATGCCTCATTAGGAGAGAAACACATGCTAGATATTTTAATTTCAACAATGATAATTAGTAACTGCATGTTTTATGGTTTATGTCCGTTAGTCACTTTGTGCTTCTTGGTGTCAAAAGTATGTCTGTGGTTTACCTGGAAGCTCTCCAGATCTTTTAACAACTCTGCCAGCAGGAATACAGATTGATGAGAGGAAACTTGACAAATCTTATGTACCGGTACCCCAAAACGCAGTACTGCCACACTATGCTCCATTGGTTGCAACATCTGACTAATAATCCAAGGAAATTAAATAACTTGGCATACTTAATGGTGACTGACCTTTTATGTTGTATTTGCAAATAGGCTTTAGAAGGGGAAACAAAGCAGATCCTTCAGTTTAGCCAGTCAAAAGCAGCTGTAGCTCATGCTAGCTAAATGCTAACCAAGAAAAGAAGACTTCTGTGATTTTATAATTAATTGTAATGCTATTTCAAGTTCACGTAGTCAAAAAAAGAAAAGTACCTTATAACTAACCCATTTTTGGTTGAAGTCAGCTTAAATGTTAATTCACAGGAGCAGTCATTTCGAGGATGCATAATCTGAAGTTCTATACAGCTTCTTTTAGGCTGAACAAGTAAAGGTACGAGTTTGTAAAGTAAGTGTAAAGTCTGTGGTGAAATTGTACAAGTTTGCACGTATCACCCATCCTGAAAACTTGTTTTTTTCAGCACTGTGTATTTTCAGTTCTGGTTTCTGTTCTGTATTTCTTCTGTTTATCAAACTGGTCTCCATTGGACACTATTACAAAACTATGGTATTGCAAAACATGCAACATGGCTCTTTAATGGATGTCAATCCACGACTTCTGCAGTCAGGATATGTATGTTTTTGGTGCTTGGTTTTGTTTTAGTACTGATCACACCAGGTGTTAGTTTTCAATCAGCACTGATTGTGTTTGTATCTTCAATATTTAAGTCTTTTTTCCTGTGACTACTGGTCAGGTCCCCTGTTTTATCATATTTGTGCTTATAGCTTTTCTGATTTAGGTTAGGTCATGCACTCATTTTTTAATGTTGTGTTGTATGGAAATAATGAAACTCTTGTAGTCTTGTCCTCTGCATGTGGGGCCTCCAACTTTAAAAACAACTTCTAAATGGAGCTAAATCGATGTTTCTAAGATCCCATTCACACAGAGGAGGGCATGTACAATAAGACTTCAGAACATCAAAAACAAACAACTTGTTACAGGTCAGCAGGTTCTAAAAACTTGATTATCTGCAGGACTAAAGTACACAATGGAGGACGCATCGCTCCATAAAATCAGGTTTGTGTTTTTTTTAGTGCTGATCTACCCCAAGTCCCACAGATCCTAGGCCTTAAACGCCTTAGTCAGCCGTGTCCCTTTGTGTCTTCAAACGTTCACCAAAAAAGTTCAATAGTTCATAGATTTTCGAAGACTGTAAAGCTTTTCCATTCTACAGAGACAAACATTTAAATCTCACTAACTTTGTTTTGCTTGTTTTTTATTTACCTCAACATACATTTTTAAATGAATCTCAGTGACTCTACATAAAAAAGATAAAAAAAGATTTAATTCATGTTCACAGCTTTTCCACGGATAAACAGAGAAGATATTCTTAAACCGTTTCTGCTCATCTACCATCACCATTAGGACAAATGGTTTTTGCTGAGGCAGCAAGACAAGTGCTCAACCCAACAACCTCCATGAAAGCATTTATGATGTCCAACCATTATAACTGATTGACTCCAGTAGGTATGAAGGAGCTGCGACTGCCCTGATAACCACCAAGATAAATATTTGCTGGTCATTCACTAAAGGACATGTCAATTGGTTTGAAACTCTAGTCTTGTGTTTTCTGCCATTACCAAGAGCTTTTACAAACAAAGATTAGCAATAAGATATGGACCAACAGGAAACAGCAACTTCGACCCTCTAGATGTTCTGTAGTGTCCAGCTAATTTTTTTGGTCGGTTTAAACTTTCTGATAAAGTTTGAGATACTTCAACACTTTAAAGAGAGAGACCAATGCTTTTGTGATTGAAGACATGGCCTTAGTTGAAAGGTGGATGTTCTCATGTCCCAACGGCTAACCTCTTGCTGTGCTTTGATATTCTGGATTATAACAAAGGGTATCTCTTACTACCCAGGAATTATACAACTTTTCAGCAGCAATGCAAACAATGCATCTTTGAGCTGTGGCAGGACTAAACCCAAAACCCAACAGTCCACAATGAGAGTCATAGTTGTACGGTATACTTGGGGTACCCTTGAACACAGGTTGCATTAATACACTCTCTAGTATCCCTGTAATGTTCTATACTGCTTCCATATTCTACAAGCAGACCACTCATAAAAAAAAGAAAAAGCTTCACTGCTGGTCTGAAATCTGAGTCTTTTGACCAGAATTGCAAAAATGTCCCCAAGAGACTGACAATTGTGTTCCTTTAAGAGATCCAACACCTCCTCTGGTTTACAAAAAGAACAAATTACAACCCACTGATATAGAAGCACCAAATCTAACTTCCATATGTTATTAAAGTGGGATCTTAGTCTACTTTTGTGATAAAAGGTGAAAGATGTGAAAGAGACAAACAACTTCTTCCAGCAGATCCTTCCTTGTTGATAGATCACAGGCAGCTACACTGTTACTGTGGTGACACCTGCTCTCAACCACTCACTAGCGCCTTCCCTGCTGGTTTCCTGTCATCTGAACATAGTCTACGTCAGACGTGTGAAAATAGTCGAGGGCTGCTGCCCAGCTTGTTTCTAACTAACCCACAATTGCAGTTTATTATCGATAAAACACACTTGGTCAAAGTAATCAGCAGTAGATAAAAAAGGTACATCTAAACCAGAACGACACAGATCTACATGTCTGATATCTTGAATATGTTACTGTGTATTAGTATAAATGTAAAATTGACCTTTGGAGTACCTTTACTATTAGCCAGCAAAGACACAGCTTTGACATGATGATGATTTAAAGCTTGTCTACACACAAGTTAATCAGCAGGAATTTGCAGGCAGCATATGTCAGGAATTATGAGACTATGAGAAATTTATGGAAAAATATTTATATTTTTTAAAGCAAGTTATATTGAAGCAGGATTGTCAGGCAAAATCAGACAAAATTCTTTAAACATTTAAGTAATAATCTATTGTCTCAGGAGAGCTTTGGAGCGAGTTTGTCCAATAGAAATAATACAATTACTACTACAACCAGCAACAATGCCTAAAAAGGCACACACATGGAGAAAGCACTGAGAGCACTCTTCTATCATAACTGCACTTCCTGCCCAAACAACTCTTCCTCCTTGACGTTCAAAAATGTGAATTTTGGCCAAGAAATGAGACCCAAGGGAAAAAATGACTTTACAACTGTGATGCTGTTTTTTAAGTGAACACAAACTCCAGACTAACAAAAATAATTTACTCAAATGTGGTGGGATCCGTTTTAACTAATCCACTGCATTTTTCAATTATTTTCAGCTCAACAAAGTGAGTCAAGAAGGGTTTTTAGTCCTAAGATACAAGATACAAGGCTTTCAGGGACAAAAAAAACTGCATCACTTTGCATTATTTTACCACAGTCAAAACAGAAAAACAAAAAAAAAAGTTTATCTTAAAACACCATCTGACTCGGTGTGATTGCTCAACTCTGACATTGTAAACTGAGGCTCAAAGAAGCTTATCTGCCATGTCCAGGTGACAAAGTTTTTGTTTGAGCTTCATATCTGGATGGATTTTCTACTAGCGGAGCTTCCTTCTGGTGCTCAACACTGTTGAAAGCACACAGGAGGTTTGCTGAGCCGGCTGTGGGAGAGGAAGCATTGATGCTTCTCTACCAAACAGTATGCACCAATATTGCAGTTTCAACAGCAGGTTTTCCAGATAAGATCAGACACAGCATATAGCTAGGACTGTGACAATTTATAAGCAACGCTGTCAACAATTAACATATCTTGCTAGACATTTTTTTTTAGTTGTCAATGATTTCTATTATATAAGCTTGTTATGTAAACACTGAACAAACAACAAGTGGTGGAGTGAGAGACTGGGGCAGAATATTTTTGCCTGCTAAATGCCTCTGAATATGCGCTTCTAAAGCCGTTCTCAAAACACAAGTTCATTAATAAGGGTGCTAATCTCCGCTCAAATGTTTAGAAAGTTCAACAGCTGCTGTGGATTAGTCTGTTGATGTTAAGATAGTATGATGATTGCAGCATGCATGCAATCATTGTAGTTTATATCTGCAAGCGAGCATCGATGCACTTCTGGGAAATCTCTAGAGAAATGGATTTTGGAATTGGAGGTTTAGACAGCTCTACAAAATGCCGGCACAGGGAGAACATGCAAACTCCACACAGCCTGGATTTGATTTTTGTCTGACTCAATTCTGTTAGAGAGTTGTAGGAAGATATTTACCAATGTACAATCTTCAATAAAAGAACAAAGTTTGTGGTGTCATGGTTGGCTGCTCTCTCCCTCCCTCAGCTGTATCTTTGCTCCCTGCACCTGGCTCTAATTACTTAACTCACCTCACCTGTGCTCTATTTAAGCGTCTCTGGTTCATTCATCTGGTGCCAGAGAGTAAGTGTCGTGTGCCTTGCTTCCAGCGTCATTCTTCGTGTCCTTTGTGTGCCTGGATTTCTAGCCTGGTGTTTCTGCCCCAGGATGTGAGTATTTCCCTGCCACTCTGACCTCTGTTTTCAACCTTGGATTTGGATTTTGGCTGGTTGGAGGTCCCGGACTGGCATTCTACATTTTAACTAGACCTCCATTGTACATTTGCTATCAACTCCTGCGGTAAAGAGTCGCTCACTCCCAAGTGAGAACCACACAACCTATCTGAACAGACCTTTGCTGTCTGGCTAACTCTTGACCTCCCTTTAAATTCTCTTGTGCCCCTGCTGGTCAGGAGGATCGAGAAGTCTTATTTAGTCCTTTAACATCGGAGCGTTCGTTCCAGTGTTGACATTCTTTTGCCTACCCTAACTCTACAACTTTTAACTTAATTAATGTAATTCCAGTAGATTCTGAAGCGGAGAAAAGCGGCCATGCGCTAATATGCTACACTTTACAATAGTGAAGTTTTTACAAATCAATGTAATCAGCTGATTCTATTGCAGACAAAAGTGGCCTATGAGTCATTTTAACTGTCTTATGAAACGGATGCTTTCAAAATACTTTAAACATGACTAAAAAGTAACCAATAATTTAGCAAAAAAATAATGTTAGTTAGCCTAATGTAAGTATAATTTGTTTAGTTATAAAGTACTTTTATTTTGGCGTTGTCCTAGATTTAAAGCACCTGAAAACACAATTTCAAAGAGTATGTGTAGAGTCATCCTTTTTTTATTCCGAGAGTTGCATTTTATTACCAGTAATGGTAAAAAAAAGTATGGCATTCATTTTTATTTTTCACAATTAATTTATATGTTTTAAGGCTATAAAACCCCTCTCGGTTACACAGACAGACATTAACATTTTTGTAATTTTTCTCTCTTAAAGTCAAACCTTTATAGAAAAATAAATCCAGTGCTATAGAATGATAAGAATTGAAGAGCTATGTAACTTCGCCAAGCTGAATGCATTCTGTACTGTACAGGACTACACAGGAGATTGATTGACAATGGTCTACGACCAATCAGGAGGCAAAACCTGAACCAAGATAAACCATGCTATAACAACGAAGCACTGTATATTCAGTTTTATTGACAGTTTTATCACTCTTAGCAACAGCTGTACAAAGCTTAAGCACATCTGTTAAAAAAAGGCCATTAAATGTCAATTCAACTGTAATCGAGGATCTAAATTCATGCTAACAACCCTAATCTCTACTTACCATATTCACCAAGAGTTATTGGTGAGTTGTGATAAAGAATAACTACAAATATGAGGTAACACAATGTTTAGCCTACTGGGATGCTGCAAAACTGCACTGTGGTGACATCACCTCTCACCAGAAGCACTTACTGCTTCTAGAATACATGTAAACACACAGCCACTGACATTTTCTTTTAATCCAACACAGATAAACTAAATTAGATTCATTGGGTAACACAGGAAGCAAAAATACTAGAATGATTTGTTGTGACAACCTCATAAAAAGTTGAAGAAATTATTTTTTTGCTTACAACACAGCAAGAAACTCGGCAACCTTTGATACACACTTTTAACCTGAAAGCCTATAAACTCATTAAAATACTGCTTTTCATGACTGCTTGTTCTATGTATGTTATCTGGGAAATACATGACTGCAAGGCAATGGCTGTTCTGTTTATCCAAGTTAAATATATTATGATAATACCATGAGATTTTATGATGTGACAGCAAACTCAAGATATAGAACCCTCTACGGCTGCTAGAAACAAAATGAGGAACATGGTTACCATGCAGCTATTTTGAAAATCCTGTGACAGCACAGCAAAATGTGAGTGCATGCATTAACAGCTAGCAGAGGCATTATTGAATGCTGACTGAATGCATTTGCAGGACAAAAAATCTGATCCAACCATTAGAAAATGCAAGCAGTTCTGTGAGGGAGAGTTCATTTAGAGCTCATCGTGTTTTACACCCAAACCGTACGGATCAGTAAAGCTGGTTCAGTATACTCTATACTGCAGTAGCAGAAGGTCTCTCTCTGGAGAGATCTCCTCTCATTAAAGATTAAAATGGCTTTGTACCAAATGCTACCAGCTGATTTGACATTCACACTAAGACAATGACATGTCTCTATGATAGAAACAAAAATTTTTTTAAACAATATAATGATGAAACTTAAGTATCAGCAAGAGAAAAAAATGTAGTTTTGTCCTTATTTTCCAACACTCAAGAGCTATTGTAAATGCATCATTAAAAAAGTTATAATTAATCAAAGAATTACAAACCAAGTCATACAAAAGAACAACACTTTTTAGCACAAGCACCTGCAAATGTTAAATATTGTCATTTCTAAGATGAATAAAAGCTGAGCTATAAAAACGATGGCTGACAAATGTAAAAATTTAAGCTAGTTTTTAAGTTGCACACTTTATTCCCTCTCGTTTTATCTTATTCTTTATTATCCAGTTTGAACATTTTAATTATTTAATATACCTGCATTTGGTTAAGACTGAGACTTCCTTTTTGCTGAAAACATAAAGGAAGTACCTTTTTTATTTTCTCTGTTCATCAAAGAGCTGGTCACATTGTAACATCCAAGTTGAATGTTAAACTAAACCAGGCGATCGCCATAATCCCTAATGAGATCAGTTATCCCAACAGTTGAAAGAAATCTATGAAGTAGATAGAGTGCAATAGCGAGGGACCACAGTAATGTAGAAGTGTTGTGGCGTATACGAATGATATTAAGAATTTACTGTTTGTGAAAAAACAAATGTTTTTGCTCAAAAAAGTTTTGGAATAGTTTCCTGCTATCAGCCCTTACTGTATACCTTCATTATCCATAAATAGCAATATTTGATCTGGTGCCTATCTGTAGTAATAAGGTTGACAGGTTGAAAACAATTGAATGACTTATTTACTTTCCAAAATTTGCAAAATCAGAACTAAAATTCACAAAATATCCAGTCAAAAAATGACATTTGACTGTTTGAAAACTTGTTTTGGGGAAAATGTTTAAGTGTTTCTAACCTTCACAGAGCTCCAGTTGTTAATACTCTAAAGGGTGCAGCGTCATTGTGACAGTTCTAAGAAATTCTATATAGGTCTGCATGAGAGCCATTTACAGGCTGGACACCTGATTTGAATTAGAATAGAAAATCTAAAACATGCAGATCAAAGTACGGCAGCGGAAACATATGAACAGGATGCAAAGTGTGGGGGGGACTTATCCTCTGCAGCTCTGCTCTTGGCACTCGGGGTGAACTCCTGAGAATCAGCAGCGGCTTAAAACTCCATTCAAATGCTACAGCTCCCCCCACACACACACACAAACTTCTCTGTGATTATGAGCTTTCTTCACTGGATCATGTTTCTAATATGTTATTATTAAATGCAGACACCTGCTTTATATAAAGAAACTTCAAACACTGAAGTGAAAGTAGTTTACAGTCCTTTTGTCTTTTTATTAATAATCACAATCAAGCTAGGGAGTACATTCTGGAACCACAAATCTGACCTTTGTATTTTAGATACAGTCTCTTTAAAGACAACTACTGAAGGTCAATGCAGACCAGGAAGTACCAAATGTTGCAGCCCATCAAAAGACAACTTGAGGCAGGCTACAGAAGGAAGCAATTTTCACTTGACCCACCTTTATTAAAACTCCAATTTTGCATAAAAAATAAATAGAATCTGGTGTCACTTTTTTCAGTGTTTATTGCTTAAATCTTAAATTCATGAGACATGTAAGGGTAGGGGTTTCTTTTAAAAGGTGGGTAGACTTCTAGGTGGACTTAGCAAAACCAATGTTACTTTGTGTCACCCAATCACCTTCTTTATTTAGCATGTTGAGGGTGTAGAAACGGGGCTAATCTGCTCGCCCTACTTTAGGTTTCATTTTCACCATCTAAAATCGTATGGGTGACGTCAGAAATTATCCACTCAGTTTATATATGTCCATGTGATACAGGTCAGATATAATATTGATCTTTTGGAAGAAAATAAACATCTCATCAGGTTTTAGCTTAAGACATAAGCGACACATTTATGTCTAAATCATATAGCATTTATGACAATAATTATTGACTTAAACTTCATCCATAATGCACAAGCACTATAGAAGAAGAAGTGCATCAACACTGCTTTTGTGGACAAGCTGATAACCTGGTAGTTCTAGTAGTTTTAGGCAACTTTGTGAAATCAAAAGATTACTAATACACAAAACACATCAGTAAGTGACAAAAATGTATTAAAAAGTTAAAGCTAAAACAAGAAATACAGGATTCTTTCAATGGTATGATTCTAAAGTTCATTGTAATAAAATAATAATAAAAAAAGACTGAACACGTATGGCTTGTTTGGGGGGTTTTCGGAGACAAAGCCTCCATATTCTTTCTCAACAGCCACCTGAATAGCCAGGCTTATAATCGACACTGTGTAACAATTCAAGACAAAAGTTTTAAGATGTTTGGCCACAATGGACAGTTCAAGCTCGGTGACAAAAGGGGCAACAGTTGGACTTCCTGTTTGAGATGTCTCTAAACACAGAGCTGGAGTCTGATGAGCTCACTAAGTAACCTCAATGAGTTTTTATTATTTATTATTTATTTATTTTCAAGTCAATGCTCGTGATTCCGTTTCAGATCAACCTCTGGTTACTAAAACTTGCTTAATCTCTAAACTCGTAACAACCACCATGGAGAAAACAAATATTTGTATTATTTTAGCTTATATTCGAGATAAAACTTATTTCTTAAATTGGGGCGTGTTTTTATTTATTTTTTTGGTCTGACAGATGACTTCTGACTCGCCCTCTCACAATAACTCTAACTGTCCATATACTTTCAAGACTTTATCTTGCCTATTTGCCCATTTCTGGAAACAGTAGGGTTTGGAGACACCGTAAATGACCATTAACAAGCCTGATGTACACTTATGGGCGGTGTCTTTATACACAATTTGAGTGTCTAGACTCTAGACGCACATCCAATGACTCTAGAGTCATCGTATAAAAGTAAAGACAGGATGCCTGTCAGTTCAAAGACCTCCTTGGTGATTTGGGCTTGCAGCCACAGAAACCACGGCATCTTATTGAGGTTGTGGTGAACTCCTGTGAGCTCTAAAGTTAAATGTGAAACTTGACAGTTATTAGGAGTAGTAGCTTTGCTACAGCGACATCATGAAATATGATCCCAACATCAATAAATTTAGAAAAGAAAATGCTTCACAAAAAAGTTTGATTTGAATGTCATGTTCTGTTTCTCTTCTGTATTCATCTCATTTAAAACTTGTATAGAACACATGGTTTCATTGCTGGGACCTTTAAAATAAACATGGTGAGGGTAATTTAAATTTTGGGCCTTCCTCAAGAACATTTAGATTAGAGAGGTTGCAAATATAATCACAGTCCAGATTTATTTTTCACATATTTCAACAGGAACCGCACAAAGATTATGTTGAGCTGATCCAAACTGAAGATAAAACTCATTACTTTAATAAAATGTGTTCTTCTTATACAAGAAAGATCATTTTTTTGTTCTGCCCACTGACACACTGCAATAGAAGAGCAAAGAAGGAGCTGAGAAAACATATTCAAAGACTTCTCTACAAACTTAGACCATTCATTACAATAATATACGGTTCTTTTTTTCATAGGGATGTTCTAAATATCAATTTTGTGCCAAATTACCCTCTGTAAAGGTTTAGCCCATTTAAATGTTGCCCAATTATTTAGTGCTAACTGCTAAAAATAATAAAAAGATTCTGACCTATATAAATGAAGAGATGCTGGTATAGAGATCAAAGTCTGATAAAGGAGTTAACAAATAGTGTTTAGTTGAGAGCCAGTAAGAATTCTAAAGATTTTTGCCATTGACTGTACATGAGTGCTGGATTGAGTGACCCCTCCAACCCTTGTGTTCCAAACATTGACTGTATAAGAGAGAACTGGACATAGTGAGTGTGACGGGAAAAGCCCCACTTCTGGTTCCAACGAAATGAAGACAAATCAGTCACCATTTTTCCGTGATAAGAACGTCCCCATGTTGAAACCAGACGATTCTGTTAAGCAGTAATTGGTCTGAGTCATCATTTCTATGGCAACCACCCTCACTAATCAGGAGTGAGCTTGTTGGAAAGCCACACCCCTTACACTGAAAGAGGGCTTAGGGGAATCTGTCAATCAAACGTTTTTTAATGGATGAGGTGGGGGGCCAGCAGGCACCACATACTTTTATTGAGGCATTTGATTGGTCAGTTTATAACTTAAATAACTTGCGATAAAGAAAACACATTTTTTTGAAAAGGGATAGATTTAGCAAGAATATGTTAAAAAAGGCACAAAAACAACAATGTTTATTCTAGCAAATATAACGACTGAGTAACAGCTATTCCTCCATAGAAGTCTGGGGGATATTGGCTTTCCGCGACCAGCAGGTACTTCCTATTTGGAACGTCAGTGGGGAGGGGGTCACTCGGTCCAGTTCACATTTACAGTCTATAGTTCTACCCAACTGACAATCGAATTTTTAAAAAAAAGAACCACACCCCTAAATATGTCCAAATTTGAACTCATATAAAATAAATATATATATATTTTTAAAATCCCCCCAATGTCCTGAATGATAAAGTATAATATAACAATTGAGAAACTAGAATGCAGAATTTAGGAGTCCATGGATCAAATTATTCTCTTTTCCAGTTTGCCTCTGGTGGTCTTAGAAGGAACTTCAAGATTTGGGACTTCTTGGTTTGCATTGAAATAGAAAGATGGGGGCTCGCATAAAAAAGATGGGGCATTTTGTCCAAATCCTTAAGATAGTCTTGAAGATTAATATACCCTAAATATTATGCTCTGCAACTTTTGTTTGTGGATAATCATGTGATATACTGATTACAATTGTTAGATATTTTCTCGTGGGCTCACTATAGTCAGGTCAGTAAATTTTATGCAATTCTAGACAACATTTTACATTAGAGGAATAACACATTTCTCAAGTACAGGTTCAAATATGATAATGATCATGTAAAACATGCTTTCCCAAAATAACACAGAAATCTATGTAATGCTTTCATTTCTTCAGGTTTAGATTCCTGCAAACCAATGTGATGTGTTGATTTGTGTCACTAGGCAACACTGTTTATAAGCTGGCTTTAAATAAATAAATACAATGACTCATTTGCTTAGATTTTACATGAATTTACTTGATTTTTTGTTTCTTCATCTGCTGAGGTAGTAACTTATACAAAATAAACTGAAATTAAATTATGAGCCATGTTCTGTGTGAGTTTGGATTTCTATCAATCA
The DNA here is from genome assembly GCF_002922805.2 of Oryzias melastigma. Classification (NCBI taxonomy): domain Eukaryota; kingdom Metazoa; phylum Chordata; class Actinopteri; order Beloniformes; family Adrianichthyidae; genus Oryzias; species Oryzias melastigma. Next base: position 14,681,148 of record NC_050525.1, read on the forward strand.
AATAATGAAAAAAGTATTTAAATGTTATGAGTTTCTTGAGTTTTGATGATTGACTTTTGTAAAAAACTGTTAAAACTTGGTAAATTATTGTTTCAATTCACTGCTAAATAAGTTAAATATTTTTAAAAAGAAGTTATTTTATCTTGATATGTATCAAGTACTACAATCAAAGTCTACTAGAGTTAAACTTTTCAACTTTGTTAACCTTAAACACCGAAGCTTTAGCTGCATTGTTTACATTTTTTTGACAACCGTAAGTCTTCAACCATTTAGACTATGAACTTAATTCCAGTGGATATTGAAGTGAGAAAAGCAGCTGATATCAAACACTTTAAAGTAGTGAAGGTCTTATGCGATCAACGTTAATCAGACGATTTTGTTGCAGAAAAAGCAGCTCTGCACAGTTAAGCAACACTTATCAGTTTTTGCCTTTCCACTTACTATGAAACTCGGAGTTGTGATAATAAAAAACATCAATTATGAAAAAAAACTTGCATTTATCAAAACAAGTTGTTGCACTTGGAGGTGGTTTTTGAGGAATATCAAAATTTACATATTTTGCAAAACTTATGGTCATTTATTCTATAAAACATACTCGATGATTTTGTTTCATGTTAGTTTTCTGATGATTAGCATCATCACATCATCAGCACCAGTCTAAGTGAGACATTAACAATTAATCACAACTAAACTGGTAGTTATTTCTATTAAACTCCTCTGTATTATTTTTTTATATATATTTTTGGGGTGAAAGAAAAAAACTATTAAAACAGTTTTTAAATTTACCAACAGTTTTTTTCCTTACTGAACATTTGAGTTCAATGAATATCCTAATCCAGGCACAGCCTGGGAGAAGGGAGTGCTACCAAATGACTTCTTAACCCCCTAAAATCTAGCTACTTGAAATCAATCAGGTTTTCTTAAAAAATGAATATATTCTCTTAAAGAGCGTTAGGTTGCTTAGGCAGCTCAGTCTGTGTAATGTGGCATGCGTTAGTCTCCAAAAGTGTCATGCAGTTTTTTTTTTTTTAAACCTGATGTATCATTTGGCTTCAGAGTGGTTACCATGAGTGAGTATTTCCATCACAATAACTTATGACTTACTTACAGTTCCTCCTCTTTTTTTTTGCATGCATGCAACTTTTTTGCAAAATGATTTGTACTATTAAGCATGAAATATGAGCAATGTCTTAAAAAAAAGAAAAAAAATTAATAGCTGTTACTTTATGCAGAAAATGTCCTTGTTTTTCTCTTTTTTTTTCCATCTCCACCTCCTACGCTTCTTATAATCTGAGTCAGTTAGGCTCACGTCAACCTCATAGTGGGCTGGTTTCAGTTCAGACAAAAAGCAAAGAAAAAAAAATTCTGAATTTGGACTCCAAATGCGGTGGATCTCACTTCTTAAGCCTGACAGCTAATGCTCTTTCCGGCAACCCTAAAGTTCACTGGTTGATTTAGAGTTTTAGAGCACAGTTCTCACTTAACGTCATCACACTATCACTGCCAGTAGCTGTCAAAGCACAGCATCTGTCACTGCAGCTGAATCCAACTGAATATACCGCTCGAGCGTTTCTGATTTACCAGAACTTCCGCTTGATCTGGATTTCGAATAACCTACAAAACTGACTTCGAGTAATGTAAAGTGAGAAAAGGAAGCTTGAATCCTGATTGTGTTTACCACAACAGATTTCTGAAAAACTGAATTTCTGGATGCAGTTGTACCATCTAATGTCTCACCCACACAAAAGCCTCAAAAAGGCACACAGAACAATGCTCTTTTTATAGCTAACTCCAAAAGCTGCCATATAAACCTAAAAAAACCCCAAAAAGAATAACATTTATTGATAAACAAAGCTCTTACCTGTCCTGCGACTGCTCCTCATACATTCTCTCTTTTCCTTCCTTAAAAAGGCGGATGGCCCGTTTGGATTTACTCATGAGGCCGTCGATGTAGATTTTAAAATACTCGTTCTCGCTGAGCTGAGTGAGTCTCTGGTTCTCCTCATATTTTCCCAGTATTAGGCGCAGGTGTTGGTAAGCATCGGGTAAAATGTCAAGGATGTAGGGTGGACTGTTTTTCAGCTGCAGGCGCGGATTTTGGCAGAGTCGAACCTGTGACAAAACAAACCCAAAAGCATTCTTAATCCTCTACAACTGCAGGGGAATCCATATCTGTCACAGCAACAGACGCAAGATATTTATAAGGTTAAAGTGGATTATGCAAATAATGGTGTGGCTTTTGCAGCACAAGTGCTCAAACAGAGGAGCAGCATCCACTGACTCTAGCAGGCTCACTTTTTATGTGAACCTGACTGCAGCAATCATAATAATATAAAGTAATGTGAGCCCCTTTTGGAGTTTTTTTTTTTTTTTTAATTTGCCTGACCTTTAAAGATTTTTGCGTCAACAAACCTTTTTTTTTTTGCTCCATCTGGGCAAAATAAATTTTTTTTTTTTTTTTTCCAAGGAGGCTTAAATGATTATTTCCAGCTGCTCCATCCAGCATGGTGTTGCTCAAAGACTCATTCCAAGGAAAATGGTGTTTTTAACATACTCTTTTTCTGATGATGGAGAAGTTTAAGCTCAAATCTGTTTTTTTTTTTTTTAAGTATTTCTTCATTCAAATCATGAATCACAAGCGGACGAATCTGCTGTCTGTAAAAGAACAAAAACCTTAAATAAATGCATTTTAGAACCTAAAATTAAAAAGAAACGTGCATAAAAGTGAAGCCCAATTATGCATACATCTGCGTTAGCTTTACAAATAAAGTCTGACTCAGCCATCTGGCAGACAGACTCTCCAATCCAACACTTACAACTTTATCCATGAGCTTCCAGGTTTTCTCCACGGTTTTCCGATCAGCTGCAGCTTGCTTTGGCGGCCCCACCGCATCCTGGATTGCATCAAAGATGCCTAAAATGCGCCCCTTGCTTTTGTTAGGCCCACGTCCACCAGGGTTTCGGCCGCTGAGGGCAGCTGCCATGTCCTAAAGATTGGTGAAAGACAAACAGTTACACACGTTTAATGGTTACAGTATAAACCAAACATTTGATTTATTTACATTAGAAAAAGCTTTAATTTGTAAAGTCTATATTTGTGGTGATGGGCTAACAGGGTTTTTTGTGCAAGAATGCAACTTTATTGTTCCATGTCAAAAGTTATGACACTTTATAATTACAAAGTTCTGAATCTGATCAATATAGATTCACAATTTTATTTGTTGATTTGATGATGTTCATTTCAACTTTTTAAAAAAGCTTTTTGAAAATGAAACTTGTTTTATATATCTAGTAGTGCTGAGCAATATGAAAAAAAACTGTATTTCAGGATATAAATTATTTTATGTCACAATAATGATATATATAACGTTATACCAAAATTACGTATATTTTCAGTTTTTCTTATTAATAATGTCATTACTTACTTTTCTCTAACTTTATTTTTTCAAGTAGCTTAACATGTAACTGAATAGTTACAAATGATAAACATTTTTTTAAAGTGCAAAACAGTTTTTAGTGCATGTTTGCACAAAAGTTCAGTAATACAAATAAACAAATAGAGAAATGGCATGACAGACACTTTTCTATCGATATGTATCGTCAAATCGCCCATCACTAATAACTGGTGAATTAAGCAAAACAAAAATTAAACTGTTATAAGTAAGATTTGAGATAGAAATACAAACAGGAAGTTGTTTTAATCCACAAAAAATAAAAGCATTAAATAATTTTAAAGAAAATAATGGCTAATTTTAAGTGAATTGGTTCGTTTAATCGATTTTTTTACCATTACGCCTTCAGGAATTACAAACAACACTGAAAAGTCAATAAAAGTGAATAAATCTGGAAAATGTTGGTAGAAAACAGCAACAGCAAAGTGCTCATTTAGTGCGCGTGCGTAGATCTACAATTCGAAAAAGAACCCAAACAAGGTTCCTTCCTGTCAACTAGTGTTCTTTTTAAACCAGTTAACCAGGTGAGTTGTACGGACCTGCACGTACGTTTACTTTTCCCGCTTTGCGTCCTTCCTGGACCCGACTCGAACTACTTTACCCGGGGGGGGGGCCGCAGAGCCTCAACAGTCCACCCAGCCGCATATAAACACGGCGTTGGTGGGACGGGAGGGGAGACTGGGTCCGAACTTACCAGAAATGGGAGCTCTTGCAGCTGAACTCGGCCCACCGGAGCGCTAACGGGTCGGGGTGGCTCCAGAAGCAATCCACGGGACCGGCCCAGTCACTTCACGACATGTCCCACTGTTTTACATCCTCCGATAAAGGCTGCTTCTCTTGGACGAACGCACGCGAGGCTGTGGCTGTTCCCGTCCACACAAGTAAAAAAAATAAAAATAAAAAGATTAAAATAAATCCTGCATCCTCTTCCTCGTTTCAAAATAAAGTGCGCTTACTAGTCTTTTTAAAAGTATTAACGAGTAAATAAATCTATTCCGGGCTTCTCTTCCTGCTAACAGTCACGTTCTGACCCGCACGCGGGCTCGAACATCCTGCTGTTTGTCTGCACCTTGACTGCTGTTTTCAGGAGGAGGAGTGTCAAGCTGTGTTTTTCAGGAAACGACCGGCGTAACGACAGAGAGGGGAGCGGAGCAGCCGCTGGTGACTGAGCGGAGCGGACCGTGGTGCCGACAGATGCCTCCAGGAAACACCGCCACTCCTGCCGAGCTCCACCGAGCCCTGCCGCGAGCCTCAGCTGGTTTTTAAAGGGGGTTTTATTGTGACAGCACGGCTTCCGGCTGACTGTTTATGGCTTACAAACTCAGTTTATTGTTTACTTGTTTGTGCTGTGGGGAAAAAAGACTTTTGTGGTTTAATTATGTTGCATTCTAGCACACTAGCGCCACCTATTGACAAAATTATGTACCAAAGGGGCTTTGCCATCATTTGTTTTAATTGACTTTACTTTGATAAATACTTGTAACTGTGTTATGTAATTTTAACAATGACTGTTTTTTATTTTTTATTTATTTTTTTTAATTTCTGGTATTTTATTCCCATTTTATTTATACTTGTAATTGTGGGAAAAAAAACCCAGCTAAGGACAAATGCTGCAAATTAGCTACGGCTAAAAGCATTACAATATGGGCATGTTCCTGCTGTTCACAGTATATCTATGTTTTTATATCTATCTTTATTCGATAAATAAATTCAGTTTAAGTCAAACACTAATAAAACTAAGTAGGTGGAAACACAAAGAAGGGAACAAAGGTCAGCAGATTTGCAGCAGCTGGACTGGATTGTGATGTTGTAAGAATATTTAGACTTGTCTATTAAGCAAGATATGTGTAAAAAAAAACTGGAACAAAAAAATTCTACTGAACTTAAAGAAATAAAGAAATGCTTTGTTAAAAAATGCATTGTTCTTTGATACTTGGCTTTATGTTTCTCCTTCAGCAAAAGAAAAGTTGAACAACTCCTTGCCCTATGCATTAATGGACAGAAAACAGAGTATTAACACTAAGAAATACAGGACCAGACTTTTGACAAAGAACACCATCTCAGTTCTTATTGATTTACTTATTGTTATTATTATTTGCCTTAAATATCCACTCCAAATAAATAAATAAATGTTGTTTTCTAGGACAGTTTCTGCATAGTAGCAGTGGTTCATTAGAAATTTGTGACTGAGTTGTATGTGGGACCGCTTGAATTGAGCAACCCCACCCCCTCTTCCTCTCTCTGTTGCAGAGCAAAGCAGGGAGCTTGTTTACTACATCAGAAATACATTCTTTTTCTTTAGCTCCTGATTCACAATGATTTGAATTAAGCTTGATTTTCTTTGTAAATCCCTTGAATCATGTGAAAGATGTCACAAGAACATGTTAAAAACACCAAAAACACAATTTTCATCAGAGTGAGACCTACGTGAAAGTTAAAAGTCTCTTTAAGAATGATTTAACTTCCCCCATCAACTTGTGATACAAATAGCAAAAAATTGTCTTGTATAAAATGAATCACTTAAAAGGACAAAATGTCATTAATTTCCAATAGAATAACCTTTGTGTTGAATATCTGATCAAGTCTGTTTTTCAGGTGAAAACAAATATGTTTAATTTCAGAATTACAGCCACATCACCACAAATAAAAATGTTTGATTTTATTTCTTTAAATATATTTATACAATTTAGAACTTCCAACTCTTCAACAGGGATTAAAATATTTTATTTGCTCCTGATGCTGAAAAAACACGTTTTTAAGTTTAAATAACGGCTTGATTCTTCCTAAAATCAAGAAATTCATAAAATCGATCCATCGTTTTATGGATGCAAATAACAATTTTTGACCAGTAGAGGGCAGTAGAAACTATAGCAACAGTTTAGTGGTCTGCAGGAAAAGAACGGTACTGGTTTGACCAACACGCAAGTATCTGTAGGTAATGTTGTAAAAACACGTCGTATTAAAAATTTTTTGCTATTACTTTTAGAAAGGAGTTTAGCTTATCAACTTATGAAACGTGTTTGATAAAAGTCCAACAAGTTAGCTAAAGTTTTGTGTGTTTGTGATATAGCTACTAGCTAGCTAAGCTAAAAGTTGTGCAATTGCAAAAAACAATATTCAAAGAACTAAAACAAATGTTTTTTTTATTTATATATTTTTTTATTTACATTTAGAAGGATAACAGGTAATAATTGGAAAAATAATATTAGTCCATATGTAAAATTTCAATATATATATATTTCTTAATGTTTTCAAATGTGTAGCACGTAGGTAACAACTTGCCATAGGTATTTTGCTGTGCTCCAGACTTAAAAAACAATTTGTTCAGAAATCTTTATAAAAACTTTGAATATATTAATTGACTCTACTACACTCACACTGAGCTTTCTCTTTATTGAAATGGTTTCATGCTTGTCTTGGCTGTTGCCAAATCAAGTTCCTGCAAATTCCTGCATATTACCTTTCTACACAAACTTTTAGCTGCACGTTTCCATCTACCAATTATCAGGACAGCTGTTCAACGCAGTGATCGTCTGTAAATGTAGAGGAAAAAATTGACAAGACAGTTTTAAATGCCTAGATATTCTTTTAGGAGTTCTCAGGATTTCACATGAGGGTTAAAAGTGGTCTTTGATGGTGCAAAAGATGGAGCAGTTTAAAGGATGTTTTTATTTTTGTTTGATAATCGATGATTTCACAGCTTAAAAAAATGAACTTTTTGGTCACAAAATAATTCTCCCATATATATTTCAACTTCATCAATAGCTGTTTACAGTTCGGTCATGTGACTACAGGAGCTCCTCAAGATGTTTGGGATTGGCAAAGCAGATCTGGCAAGTTATTCAAGGACACAGCCCGAATACTCGGCTCTGACATCATATCAGTTACATGTGAATGTTGCAATTTTAGCGTCTTTCAAAACAGAAACTTTAATAAACTGGCTGTACAAGATATATTTCTTAGAAAAATAGCTTAACTTGACCCAAAAAGATAATTTGGCTGGCTGTTGGATCACTTTCAAATAATAGAATTCATCACAATTTGATTTTCTATATTCTTCTGTGCATCTATAGTCCAGCACAGTTTAGGTAAACAAAGTACAGGTATGTTTATGCAATGAGAGAAAAGATTGTCATGTAATAACATCTGACAAGAACATTTATTCCCATTTTTGAGATAGACTCTGAAGGCAACTAATGGTCATATGTGGTTTAAAAACATAAATATAAAGCAAAGTAGTGTATAAATGCTTCAAAAGAGTAAATGAAATTTATAGTATTTATAGTCACATGTGGGAGCCTCTCTCTGGTTATTTGATATTATTTATTTCTTTAAAAAAAGAAAAGAAAAAAAACCCCAAAACACATCAGATGAGCTTGGGAGAGCTAAACACGAGCCCCACCCTTATCAGTCCAGACCAGACTCTGTGAGCGTGACGTTTCTGCATCCACAGCCGTCCAATTACTCATCAGTTCTGCATCTACTTGACGCCCAAATCTGCCGGTCAGCATACGTTCTAAACTAAAGAGATATGCTGGGTTTAAACCAGAGACTCCCTGCCTGTGCAGCTGTTTCTGCCAGAGCAGACCAGCAGGACACTCTCACAAAATCTGTTTCCACCTGGAGTTCAGACACAACCAAACAGAGGTAAGACATACTGATTGGGACTTTTGTATTAATAGATTACTATGTCTCATTAACAATTGATTATTTTTAGTTTTAATGTCATGTAATATTTTTCAGATTTGTACTCTAATGGAAAGCATAATTTCTGAGTTTATAACCTGGAACCATGGAAAAATCAGAGGACCACGGTGAGTCTTTGTTCACTCATTTTTGCTAGTTATACTTTACATGACAATATGTGGATTTTGAACAAAAACAGGCCAGAAAAGAACCTTTTTCCTTACTTTTTTTCGTCTGAAATTTTTAACTTTATAAAGAAGTTTTATTTGTTTGCAGAAAAACACATCAACAGCAAAATAAATATATAAATAAAGAAAACTCTTATTGATTTTTAGTCCAAGAATATTTTGAGTAATCTCAAAGCTCCTGCAGTGGAAAGCTTCCTGGAGGAGATCAGAGCGCAGATGGTGTCTGGGCAGAGGAACCCCGGAGTCCTCCTGGAGACCCGGAACTCACTGACACCACCAGACCAAGTGAGGGTTCTGCTTCATGCTGTCGAAGGAGGAACATCACAATCCAGAGAAGCTCTTAACCAGATATTTTCAAATCTGGAACCTGCCTTTGAAGCAGGTAAGCTATATTTGACTCACATTTTGGGCTACTTATATAAAACATTCTGGATTATCATGAAACCACAATCATATAATCATATAAAACCTATAGAAGTTTAAAATTACGAGTGAGCTCCCTCTTAAGCAAAACCAATGTTTAATGAGTCAAAATATTTCCCAAATTACAAGTTAAGTCATTTCAGTTTGATTATTTTATAAGAAATAAATACAATTTTCTGTTTTCCTATCAGTTTATTTCCATGTGCAGTTAGTTATATTATGAGGTTATTTAAAGGGTTACTGCATTTGTTCCCTTTTATATAGTACATTGCGTTTTGCATCACTTTGATGTTTTACATGTTCATTATATTGACAGATACAACAGCTTTACTGGCTGTACTTCCCTTTTCATTAATGGACAATCATTTTTGTGGATTTTTCTGTTGTTATTTGCCAACTTTTATCGTTTTACAGCATGTGCTCAGCTTTGGATGACTTCTGTTAACCTCATGCAGTTTTTTTTTTTTTACTTGTGCTATCCTAGACATGTTTAGATTAGAAGTGGGGTCATCTGGACCCCACAACACAGCATGCTTAACTATTTTTTGAAGGATTTTTTATCTTCACTGGTGTCCGTGGCAGACATAAAATCATGTCCATCTTTATCAAGGGAGGGATTTCACATTAATGTGCAAGGGTTAATAGGGATTTATCCTAAACAAACAGCATAAACTTTCTGATCAAAAACAAAAATCAACGATGAAGGATTTAGAGTTAATCCCAAGATACATTTATTCACAAACAAATAAAAATGTTAGATGGAGGTGAAAAGCATCAACTACACAGAATTTAAACAACTTAATGTAGCGAGGATTAAATAAAAGTTAAAATTAATTCCAAAAAAAAATTCAATAACTAAAAATATTTAATGAGTAAAGTAAATTAAAAAAAATGACTAAAGAGACTTATTTATGCTGAAAAGACCACACATTTCCCAACTGTCTGTCATTATTAAGTTAAAATAAAGGAAATAAATTGGTTTTAAATCAAAGTTTGTTAAATAACCCAAGCAAAAGCAAGACTTTAATTCTTGTAATTAAATTTCATACACAATATAATTATCATTTTAACAACTCAACTTCTTTTGCTTTGCAGTATTTTTTATCCCTGTGGACGTCAATGATTTTGTTTTTACATTAGGCATTATCTATATTTAAACTGAACAATATAAAACTTTAATGTCAAAACACTATTGTGCTTCAAGGCTGTGGATTTTTTCTGGGCCTTTAACCATTTTCATCAAATTGCTTCCATAATAAAGGGAGATTTTATAAACATTTACTAGAAATACACACAAACCTTTAAATTAACATGAACACAAGTTTAATGCCTTTTTTGTCTGCATCAGCTTTAAAAAAAGTGTCTTACTATTCTTATTGATTTAGTAACAACTTTGTTTCTTGGCTGAATGCAATCTTTGATTGTTCATGTTTTGTTTAACTTCATAGTGAAAAAGATCTTCAAGGCTGCTTGAAATCATTTTCTTACATTTGAAGGCAGCGCCCTCTGTTGGTGAACAGTCATTACAATAGTTTCGTAAAAACAGACCAGAATATTTACTTACAGTAGTGTTTTTCAACCTTTTTTGAGCCAAGGTACATTTTTTCCTTGACAAAAATTCATATTCAAATATGAGAAACAGGAGAAACTCTGTAGTCTGTATTGAGGTACAGTCCCCCACAATCTCGTGACAATTTTTTTGGAATAATTCAGGCAGAAAAGCTGGAAGTTGCGGCTTTTTAAAAATAAAATGTTCTTAAAGAAGTTTTCAATAATAATTTTCAACTAAATTATTTGAAAATTTGCTCAAGTAGTAGTTTTTCCCTTTATTAATTTATTAATAACTTTATTAATATTGACCTCAGAAAAAAAATGTTATTTCCAAAGAGTGTTTTTTTTTTAGATATTTCTTTAAATGTTTTTACCAGAGCAATTGTCATTTTTGAACTATTATATGATCACAACATCCTTGTTTTTAGACACACAATAAAACATTATATTCATGTTTATGTTCAATTTTAACAACACAAAAAGTGAACATTTTGAAGTTTTATTACTTTTTATTATGTCTTAATGCAAAATTTTACTTTAACAAAACACATTTATTTATTTTTGGGTGAATAAATAGTTTTATTTTAGAAGCATAGTGCAGAAGTGCTGTAACTCTAACCCAATGCATTATGGGAGATGCAGTGCAAAAACTGATGCTGGACAAACTTACATCTCTGAGCTTCATTATTTTGTTCACTTTTTCCACAGTTTAACACTGGATCCTGTGGGAAGCTGCACCACTAAACATGAACTTTAGCTGTTATTTTTGTTAGAACTATGAGACTTTATGAGCCAAGTTGTAACAAAAAAGTAGGGATGTTAACAACTTTTGATTGGTCAGATTGATTCTATGATTAAACCTCCAAGAATGATCGGAGGAGACAGTTGGAGGGGCGGAACTTTCCAAAAAACAGCTAGCTGTGGCTAAATCGTGGGACTGTCATTCTTATGAAAAAGTCTTTATAAACACAAAGAAAAAAAGTATTTTATGTTTTTTTTATAATCTAAACTATTCAATATTTTATCATAGCTTGTTTAAATGAAAACAGAGCTGATAACCCGGTGATAGAAAATGTAAAAATGATAATTTCCCACTGGACTCCTGAATATCTCTCTCGGCACAGTGGCTAAAAAACACTGACTTACAGCATATTTAAAATTACAGTACATTCAGATAACCCTATGGTAATTAATTAATATTTTATAATATTTTAGTTTAAATTCAAAACTGTATAAAAATGAAAATATATAGAACAAAACTAATATGCAAATTAACAAAGACAGAGAGTTTGCAAATAAAAAAAAATAAATACAAAACTTCTGTTAACAGCAGCACCTTAAAAGAACTGCAGCACACACAAACAACTGCACATCACTTTTTTTTTGTTGCTGGTTTTTTTTTAATGGAACTTTTGAAGTTTTGGCTGAATTTGTGTGTAATATAATTTTGAATTCAATACAAGTATCGGTACTTAGAATGTTTTAATTATCATTTTAACTACATGTATTTTCTGTTTCATGTCTCTAATGTTAAAGAAAGAACCAAATAATTTCATATGCTTTATTTTTAGATTTAAAATGCAAGAATCAACAGTACATTTTTTATTTTTGTTATTTGTACTTTTTGATGTTGTTGAACAAACATGTAAATATATCGTCTACTTTAACCTATTTCACACAGCCTGCTGCAAAACAAAAAGAAGTTTTTATTTATTCTGATCTAATTTAAACAACGTTTAGTTTACTGCTTTGTGGATTTTCAAAAACACCTTTTGCTTTTTAAATTACTGATTTTTTTTGTCCAACAGAACAAATTCATCAGAACAACATGATGATGGATAGCGAACAACTTTTAGATGAGACACAACCTTCAACAGCAACAGAGAGCAAACTAGAAAACATGGATGAGCAAAAACAACGAATGACAGAAATAATCACTGACATTAAAAACCTCTTGAAGGATGCAGAAGTACAAAGCAAAGAGAAACTAACAGACGGAACATCTACGTTTGACCTTTTGGAAATCCAACTTTGCCAAATTCAGGAAAACATGGAAAATACTTTTAATGAACTTAAAGAATATTCAATACAAGTCCAATCTGAAAAATCTCAGATTGAAACAATCAAAATTAGGATGCAAGCAGATAGATTAGACATAGAGAGAAACAGGAAACTGATTGATACGGAAATGGATGCACTGAAGAGTACAAGAAAGAGTATTGAAGATGAAATGAAAGAGTTAGACAACAAGTTACAAAGAGTCAAGAGAGAAATCAAAGAGATGGAAGTGGTGAGCAGGGAAGTCCAAATGAAGAAAAAAGAACTGGAGAAAATGATAAGAAGTAACAGGAAGAGTAAAGAAGACACATCCATTAAGACTGACGAAGCAAGAAAAACTGTCCAAGACACAGAGGAAAGTCCGCCGCAGTGGCTTTACGTTTGTGATCAATGTAAATCCAAGCAAATGAAATGGGTTAATTTTCAGGCAAAGAAAAAGAGACAAGAGCTCGACTGTCGGCTAGAGAAGACAATAAGACAGAGAGACGAGTTAGAAATCATGAAGATCCAAATACAACAACAAAAACAAGAAGTTAAAAGACAAAAACAAGATGTAATGACTTCAGTCCTTACAATGGCCAAAGTGAAGGCAAACATGGAAAATGCGTATGAAGAAATCAGAAACCTCATGGAGGACGTGTTCAGAATCAAATCAAGTACGGCAGACTACAGCAGAGAATTAAAGAAATACCAGGTAAGTTTTTGCTTTTCTTAATACTTTTATAGTTATAGTTGTAAATGTAAAATTAGCAATAACCAAACCAATTTTTACCATGCTTTATGGATTGAAGCTAAAAAGCTCTGAACTATCAGTACTGTTATAAGCACAAAAAAGCCTGTGAAATCTTAGCAGCCAGTTTCTGACTGTTATCTTTCACTTATCTGGTGACTCCTAACATGGCCAGTCCTACAGGTAAAGCCTTAGTCACATGCACTCTTATGGGAGGGGTCTTACGTTGTCTGGGCCCGTGGAGGGTCATAGACTAGAGCAGCTGCATCTAAAGGGGAGCATAGGTGTGTCTTGCAGTTCCGTTGAGACTAATGTGGCCACCTTAAGGGAAATAATGAAAATGAAACGTACAATTGTCATGCATGTAGTAAGTGTATTGCGAAGTGTTTGTCAGGTTAATGTAAGATACATGCATTTGAGTACCGGTGATGCTGCCGCATGATACCCTTATGCCACACTCTAGTAATGAGGTGCAAGCACTGGCCCTTTAATAACTGTGTGCAAATGCTGCACACACAAGTTATGCAGGTGATACGTAAGTGCCTGTAGAATGTCTACACAAACGATGCTCTGATTGTCTAATTTCCGAATTTCTAACAGCAAGGCTGCATGCAAGTAGTGCCCAAGGAGTGCGTATCTATCAATTTACTATCGCTTACTGGGATTTTTGTGCAGTGCGCAAGCTTTGGGGGAATGAAAAAATAAAAAATCTGTGCCTGCATCTCACCTACTTAACCCTTACTTACCCTTACGTGTTTTGTAAGTATTCTCTATGACCTGTAGCATGCCCGTAGAAAAAATGTCCATTAGCAATTTTTGTCTACGGGTTCACTGAGTTGTCTACAATCTTGATATTTTCTGCGGGCCACCTGCGCCCCTTACACGTTTGTCCATTTTGCACCTAAGACAGCCCGTATTTACCCTTAAGGGCAGTTGTGACTAAGGCTTTAAGGTTAAATTTGGTTCTGCTCACAATATTGGATAACACTCAAATGAAAAAGCAAAATCTCAAGTTAATTGATTATATAAAATGTTTTAGTAGCTCAACATAAATGTTCTTTTTCTTTCTTTTTTTTTTGCTTTACATTTAACAGTTTAAATTTGGCTCTTTTTTTAAGTAATGATTTTGCACATTCTCATGACATCAGAAGTTCTATGGAAAGACTTAATATATGTGAGCTCCTTAACAGCAAAAGAAGCTGGCACAATCTAATCTTTGAGTCAGAATCCAAAATAAATATTATGATTATTCCTGCTTTATTCACTGCTGATTACCTGGATCAGATTATTCAAGCTTCTAATAACCTAATAATCAGGTGTGTTCACTCTTTCAGCACTTAGAAGATCAGGGACAGATGAAAAAGAAGTAGAGGGATAGCTCTCAGAAACCAGGGTTGTACTTTTGTTTCATTTAATGGTGACAAAATATTTCTCTTTGTGAAGGAGACTTTGGCCTGCATGAAAGATCGAGTCAACTCATGGAAAATGAGAACTTCTTCAGTTGGTAAGATTTTTTTAGGGAATACTTTTGAACATGAAGAGCACCAGGAAGAAGCAAAACCAAACATTAAAACAGGAGCTCAAGAAGACACAAGTGAAGAAAAAACATTAATTTTGCTGCAGCCTTCTGTAATGGTGGAGGATCGGGATAAAGTTAAAGAAAGTTCAGAGCACCAGCACACTCCCATGGAGACACAAATCCAGGACCAAACGTTACCAGATAAAGATGAAGCTCAATTTTTGATGGATTCATCTCAGAAGGTTGATTTGGACATACAGATGTCTGAGCCTAAGGGTCGAGATGCTGCAGTACAAAGGCTGGAGCTGGAAATTCACCGAACCATAGAAGTCATCAAAACGTTTCTTTTAGAAATTGGGTACCAAGTAACAGAAACAAACCCAAATGAACTATTTAAAAATGTAGATTGTGAAACTGAAAGAGTTTTGGACAATGTAAAACAGTTCCAAGAGCTTTTGCAAATGGTAGAAACAGCAATAGAGCAAAGTAAAATGTGTCTCAAAAAAGATACAAAGAGCATGAAATTTGCTGTGGAAAAGAGGAGAAGAGAACTGGATCACAAGCTAGAGCAAATTTTAAGGCAGAGAGATGAACTGGAAATTTTAAAAATAAAAGTCCAGAGAGAATCCATAGAAACTGAAAAGAACTTAGAGAAAATGACAAGTTGTTGGAGCTCCATGACAGAAATGATCACGAAGTCCAGAGAGAAAAATGAAGAAATAAAAATAAGGATGGAGAAGACAGAAATAAAATTGAGACTGCTGAATGAATCGAGCACTGCAACGGAAGCCACTCAACAACAAAGGATGGAAAGAATCTATCTTTTAAAAACAAAATGCATGGCTGAGCTAGAAACAATTAGAACCAAAATAAAAAAATTAAAAGAATCCAACTCTGAGAAAGAAATGAGAGATGAAAGAAAAAATGTAAGAGTTGGGACAGATACTGAGACAGATGATCAGGCAAGTAAGGCAAAAAGTAAACAAATGGAGAATGCAGAAGACCAAATAATTACACTCACATCACAAAAACTAGTGAGTGTCCTAAAACTGACAGAAAGTTTGGATCCAGAAACAACAAATAATGTTTGGTCACGTAAGTCAACAAGCAATATACAAAAGACGCCAAGAGAAGAATTTCAAAGGTGTACCCAGGTCCAAGCAGAACCCATAGACGGAAAAGTCTCAATGGAACTGTTTGCTGAAGAATTTCATAAAATGAACAAACAGATTGAAGATAAGAAACAAGAACTAAATGGCCACTTCCAACAGATAAGAAGAGAAATTCAAGAAATGGAGATTCTAAAGTCAGAGTTGCAAATAAAGAGGAAAGAAAATGAACATGTACTCAGAAAACTCATGAGACAAAGAGAGCAAAATGAAATAATGTTAAATAAAATAAAACAGGAAAAGATTTCATTAAGGAGAGAGACTAGAAAGAAAAAAAGAGAATTAGATCAAAGGCTAGAGAAAACCATCAGAGAAAGGGATGCATTGGAAGTGTTCCACTTGAAGATGAATCGACTAAAGGAAGAGCTGGTCATTCAGCAGCTTTATGTCAAAGACAAAACTGCAGACCTGCATGCAGACAGTGGAGATCAAAAACAAGATTCGGAAAAGACAGATAAGAAAAGCATTCAAAAGGGAATTAGGGAAGAACAGTTAAACACAGATATTGCTAGTTTTATTAAGAACCTTCAAAGGATGAAAGAAAAGATCCAGGATCATTTGGTAAAAATTACGGGAGATAAAAACACTCTGGAAAATCTCAAAATGTGTTTAGACCAACAAAAAGATGGGCTAAAAACTTTTCAAGGGGAGACCCTTAGGTTGAGTGATGAAGTGATCAGAGTTAAAACTCAAATAAAGACAGCCTCTAACAAAATTATCCCCGAAAAAGGAGAAAAAAGTGATGAAATTATTAACAAGGAAAATGATCTCCAAAAGCAAGAGCTTGATGTCGCTCTAGAGAAAGTGAAAAGAGAAAGACAAGAATTAGAGGTGCTGATGACAGATTTGGACATTAAGAAAAAAGAAAATCAACGAATTGTTCGAAAGAACATCCAGAAGGAACAAGATGTTGAAAGGATGTGGAATGCAGTCAGAGAAGAAAAAGATACTCTCAAAAGACAAACTCAAAGAAGAAAGAAAGAACTTGATCTGAGATTAGAGAGAATAATCAGAGAGAGAGATGAGCTGGAGGTAATGAAGATCAGGTTTAACAAAGAAAAGGAAGTGTTCACAGGTGGAATGATCAAATTGGGGCTGACAGGAGTCTCACAAGCTCCAGGGGAAATCCAGAAACACTGGACTTTATTGCAAATGTGTACAAAGACATGTGTTAACATGAAGACATACTGTGAAGGTCTTATTCAGATAATTAAGGGTGTCAAACAACAAATAATTGTACATGCTGATATGATCAAAAATTCAAGAGAAGAATCAAGTAAAATTAGACTAGAAATGGAAAGGCAAAAAGAGAAAATACAGTGTTCAGTTAAGAGGATTCAAGAAGAGCAAAAGTTTTTGAAACAAAATGAAAGTACAAGAAAAGACCAAAGCAATGTTAAGACAGAAAAGAAGATGACAAAAAAGTCAAAGCGTGTGCCCAAGAAACCAAGCAAGACAGAGATCTCAACTGAATTAGATAAATCTGAGACAACAAATGTTAAAACAGATAAACAGGAACAAGAGAGCAATGTAATGCGTCAAACTAAAGAAAGGAGTGTAGGAGATGAGGAAGAAACAGCAGTTGTAAAAAGAAAAGGAAAGAAAACAAAGAAAACTGAACTGTTGTTAAAAAATGAAGCGTTAGATCTATTTTTTGGGAAAGAAAGTGCAAATACAAGGCTGATCCCAAAGGAGGAAACATTTATTGGGGAAAGAACAAGGTTTTATGACCCAAGGGAAAAAATATTTTCAAGTGAACTACCTCTTGTAGCAGAATCAAAATGTGAAGAATTCACATCAACATT
The DNA here is from genome assembly GCF_002922805.2 of Oryzias melastigma. Lineage (NCBI taxonomy): Eukaryota > Metazoa > Chordata > Actinopteri > Beloniformes > Adrianichthyidae > Oryzias > Oryzias melastigma. The sequence continues at coordinate 14,698,729 of NC_050525.1, forward strand.
AACGCATGAACTGGAAAGTGAAGATGAAAATACAATGGATGACATTAGTGTAGACACAACACTGGAGTTGAAAGACAAAAAAGAAAAGGAACAATGGAAAAAACATCTCAAGGTTCGAGATAGCGCCCAAGAACATGAACTACAAAATCAAAGACTTGACAAGGTCTTAAACATGGTCAAAAAGACAATCTTTGAGGACATCAAACAAAAGATGGCTGAATTGGAAAACAAGATGGAAAAGACAGACAAATTAAGTATTGAATTGGAAGAGAACTTCAAATCCTTTGAAGAACTGAAACAAAACCTGACTCATGACAGTGAGATCTTCCAAAGGCAAAAGGAAGCCCTGAAAAGTGCTCTGTCAGATGTGACCAAACAGAGAGCTGGAGTGGAAACAGAACAGAGAAAAATGATTGACATGGAGAGACAAGAAGTTGAAAAACACAGAGAAGAACTGACCCAAGAGAGGCAGGATCTGGATAGAGCAATCAACACAATGAAGGAAGAAAAACTGGACCTGGAGCTGATGAAATCTGAAAGCCAGAAACTTGGAGAAGTCATGAAGCAAGCAGAGAAAGATTTGAAGACCAAAAAGGACAAGATGGATGATGCAAACGTTGAGCTTCAAAAGAAGACTGAAGCTGTCAACAGTTTGATGGAGGAGATGCACAGAGAGAGATTAGGACTTCAGCAACTCATGGTCCACGTTGACTCCCAAAGAAAAAGACTTGACGATGTCTTGGACTCAGTCGTCACACAACAATCCGAAAGAGACAGCAACGAAAAAGAGTTCCAAAAGCAAGCAGAAGAACTGGAAATCAGACTGAAACAGGTTCAGGCAGAAAGAGAAGAGCTAAATGCTCAGAATGACAGTTGCAACAAAATGAAAGAAGAGGTTGAAGCTGCCATGATGGACCAGCTTCGAGAAAAGGAAAAAGTCAATCAAATGAGGGTAGACGTTGAAAATGAGAGAGAAAGGATTCAAGCTGAAAAGAACAGATTGGAAATTGAACAATCTGAGCTGAACGCCAGAGAAGAACAACTCCTGGACAGAATGAAGTCATTCGAAAGTCGTGAAACCAAACTTCAGGAACTCAGTAAGACCAACGTAGAGGCCCTCAAACAAAAGATGGAAGAATTGGAAAACAAGATGGAAAAGACAGACAAATTAAGTATTGAATTGGAGGAGAACTTCAAATCCTTTGAAGAACTAAAACAAAACCTGACTCATGACAGTGAGATCTTCCAAAGGCAAAAGGAAGCCCTAAAGAGGAAGAGCAGAGGAAGAGAAAAGCTAAACGACCTGAATGACAGTAGCAACAGTATCAAAGACAACGTTGAAGCTGCCATGATAGTTGACATTGAAATTGAGAGAGCAAGTTCTCAATCTTTGTTTGATGTTATAAAACAGACTGATGGAATGGAGACTGAAAAGATAATTATGATTGACATGGACAGACCAGAAGCTGATAAACTTAGACAAGCAATGAGCCATGACAGACAGGACCTGGACAGCGCAATGAAGGGACAGGATTTTGAATATTTTGATTTTACAGAGCCGACTGAATCGTCTTTTAAGGGACAGTTTCAAGAGTCTAAGCTAAGGAACTTTTATGGATCATTGGTTTTATTGATGAAAAAACTCAAACATTTCAATGCAATTGCATTTGATTTAATCTCAAAGAACTTTGACCAGTTAATACAGAATAACAGACAAAATTTTGATATTTTGTCTCACTTTGAAAGAACAATTAATGTTGAGAAGTACAAATATATTATTGATGCTATTCATAAGTTTATGAAGAATGAAAATCAATTTTCTGCAACACTAAGAAGTGAAAAAGCTGTACAAACTGAATCTGAAGAATTATCTATCAAGAGTCAAAAATTGCAAAATCTACCGCCAGATATTTTGCCTCCTGAAATAGAAGATCTACCTAAGTCTAAGGAAGACCAATTCAGCTTGAAAGTAAAAGATGAGGACCACGTGAATGAGGAAAAAAGAGATCACTTGCGAAAAATCTGGAAGGACACAAGAATAGATCAGAAGGAGATTCGTCAGATGAAGAGCAGAGGTCAGGAAATAAGACACAACTTGGAAAAACGACTAAAACTGGTCAATCAATTTGTTAAAAGAACTGTGTTACAAAAAGAAAATACAATTGTAGAAGACTCAATGAGTGTACAGAACCAAAGTACAGAATCATTAACTCAAAGTGACGGTGACAGAAGTAGTGAGAAACTTAATTCCAAGTATTTAGAGCTCCACCACCTTAAAGCTACTGTGCTCAAAGAAATTAAGAATGTCCACGCTAAAGGAACAGCTCCAAACACCTGTGAGAAAGGCAACCAAACTGTTCAGGTGGACATAATGTCAGTCAGTGAGCAGAATACAGGGGGGGAGGAAGGGACTCATGCAGAAACATCAAAAGGACTCCTCTGTCAGCTCCGTCATTATTGCTCTCGCTGTTGCTGTCTCTGCTGTGCCTGTCAAAAGAGAATGTGCCCAAACGAGAAATAAGAACCAATTTTTCATTATTACCATTGCTCATGTTCATTTTACCTGTTTGTTGCAGAAGCAGCTTTTCTTTGATCCTTAAACATAAAGCAGCATTTTGATGTTTGTGTTAAAGCCTTGACTAGAAAGTAATGTTTGTAGAAAATCTTTGAAACACCTAATGCTAAAGTTCTAATTATAATGCTAAATCTGAGTGTATTTGCAACATAAACCTTTATAAAGTTCATAAAAAATGTTGTTGTGTTTGCACTTACTGCTTTCTGTGCATTTTTTTTTTGTTGTTGTTGTAAAATTACATATTTTTATTTTTTACTTATGGCCACATGAAGCCAGTTGTTTTATTTTGTTTAATTTCCTTTTAAATCTTATTTGAAATGCAATTCTTTAATGTTGAAAAAAGGTTTCATCTTTGTGTTATGCATCTTTGTCGCATTAGAAAAAAAACCTTTCAAACTAAACATTATGTATTTGTGCTTGTTTTATTGTGCTTCAAATAAATTAAATTTTATTTGACAAAATTACTTTTGGACTCTTGTTTAATCAATAGCCTGTGGTTTCAGTCATGTTTCAGTAATCATTGATTTAAATGTAATAGGGTTGGAAATGATAACGTATCTGCTGAGCTGAGAATCCAATACAAAATCAATGGCTTAGTGGCAGTTTTCACTACCTTTAACTAATGTAAATATCTTAACATCTATTTCACCTATCAAAGCAGTATAATCCTTGTTAGAATCCTAGGCTTTATGTGTGCTGGTTTAATGTCTCCAGAGTCAAACTGTCCTCACAATTGCAAGTTGAAGACAAGATTTGGGATGAAAAAAGTAATCTGACTAAAAATAGTCAGTTATAGGGGAGTCGGGTAAAGTTCATTTTAGATTTGGGGCTCTATAAAAAGAAAAAAAACACACAACTTTGTGAGATTTTATGAAACTGCATTTTGCTAAAAGAAAAACAATTTAACATTGTTTGGGTTATTGCAGCAAATCAGTCCTCCAAAAATCTTTTTAACACTCTAAGTAATGATGTCACCACTCTAGCTCCTGAACATTCCGCTCCATTGAATTCCATTATAAATCCAGTTGTGACCTGAAATTCTTATAAAATTTAATCTGTAATTTTGTAAAAACCAGAAGGAATCTTAAAAAGAAAAATGCAAACCTAAGATTCAGTGTCTGCTGAGTTGTTGAAAAGTAGTACGGTTTGAACTTCTTCAGATTTTTCTTTTTGCAGACCTCAAAGTTTTTACCAGAATATGAGGAATTTGAAATGTCCGCCTTTCATTTTCAGTTTTGGTTGAATAATTGAAAAAGTTGAAGAGTCATGAAATTGAACATTTCAAGTACCAATTGATATCAATAGAGCTAAAAGTTTTGATAGATAAATGAGTTCATTCGTTGACTGGGTTAAAGGCTTATGGATGTTCTAAAAGTGAACGGAAGAATGCAGAAACCCAAACATTCACACAATGTGCAAACGTTTTCCCAAGTGCAAGAAAAAGGAAGTACCAAGTGTTGTTACCATTCACTTTGACAAACATGGAAATGCAGAATTCAATCTCCTTGTCAAAGTAAACTGGCCAGCTATAGTTTGTCATCTCTTTTGGAAAAAATGAGATCTACTCTAAAGAAGTCTCATTTACTTTTTGTCTCATCTTGAATTTATACCCAAGTATCTAACAAAAGAACTTCCGTTAGAAGTAACCTCATGACCAAAGCAAAATTTCAGAGAGTGGAAGCAGGTTTATTGTTTAAGATGACGCTTAAAGATACTAACAGACTCATTTCTGATATACAACCAGTGTTGTACAATCAAAATTAATCAAGACACAATTTTAAAATGTCTTCGTTAAACTGTCCTGTAGATGCAAAGTTCGATACCAACACATCACAAATCTCTAAGGAGCAAATACTACAGAAAAGCACAACCAGCAACAATTCTGTTGGCAGAAAAGTCTATCAGTATTTAATTGAAAAGATATCAGGAAAACCATGGGCCACAATTAAAACAGAGCCTTTTATGGAAATTATTTAACCTTACTTGATGCAATTTGTGAAATTAGGTTGCAGTCATGGTAATGAGCAAATGTGCTTGCCCATTCGAGAAAAGAGAATGTCTTTGTTAAGTCCTTAAAAAAACGTCAGAAACGTCATAAAATTTCTAAAGATTAAAAAAAATCAAAACAATAAAACTTTCTTTGATTACCAAGTATTATTATTATTATTATTATAGTGACGTCAGTGTAACAGAAAAAAAATCTAAAATGTGCTCTGTGGTCCACTTGGTCTGTGGTATATCTCATACAATTTTCATTTTAAAGGGAAAAATGAGTTCTTATGGAGTAAGATGAAATCTACTATCAAATCTATGAAAATGTATATGGAAAGAATAACCAGTAACTATTTCTAGCAGGTAATCAAAACTACATATTTTTTGCTGCAACTGAATTAACCCAAACTATGCAGAAACGAGATGTAGCTTGATTTGAACTGATTCGGAAAAAACAACTATTGCCTAAGCCCTTAATGAATGGGAAAATTGGAATACAAATGTCACAATAGACCATTTTATGCTTTAATAATCTGATTAAAGGGTTGAACAAACAAAACATTCATTCAAAGATCGGTTGACTAGAAAAGGGAGGAAAAAAAACAGAAAAAGTGCAAATAAAAATGGCACAAATGTTTGATTATGATATTTACATCTGGGGTCACTGTACAGTTCTGATGCAATTACAATAGCTACTAAGAGCTGAAAGTGCCAGGGGCAGCTGCACTACAGCAGTTTGATAGCTTTTTCTTATTGCTGCTTACACTAAAAAAAAATGTGCGCATAGTTTCAAAATCTTCATCAGATAAAAGATCACATAACTGCTCTGGGTCTTACAAAAAATGTAGTGTTTCCTAGAATTTGACAGTTTAAAAATCAAACATAGATGTCAAAAGTCACACTGCCATTCTCATAAAATCCAGACGTCTGTAGCTCATTTTAAGAGCATTGTGCAACTATTGAGCAACAATCACAATATGAGCAGAAAGAATCAGGAAATTCTGCAGCATTTTAGCATTACACTGTAAAAAACAGACTGCAAAAAGTGTTACCTATTTTTGCTTTGTACACCTATAGAGCAGGATTAGATGAGCTACTGTCACTCACTGTGAACAAAGGTTGGACAATAAAATTTTTATTTTACTAGGATGAACACCAGCTTAAGTGTACTTTCCTTCTATGGCATAAAAATATTTGAGAATCTGCACAACAAACTTCAGGGGTCATGACAATGCTACACTCAGCTAAATTGGCTGATAAAAGATTTGAAGGCACAAATATACATTAGTCAAAAACAAAAAGCAATATGTATTTTTAATCGTCTCTTAAATAATGAGTGGTCATCTAAAAAAGCCAATCAATTAGAGCAAAAATTCAACTTGTCGTTTAGTAAAAGATGCTACAGGAGACAGCCGAGTCCAGAGTTGTCTGAAAATCTAGAAGCAACTTTCTCTAAGGGCAGTCCCAATTCCTGCCCAGGTGCTGGAACGAGAGCGGAAACAGTGTTTGAGCTGGACTCCGGCTCACAGGGCACCTCCTCTATGTCAGGTGAGGGGGCAAATAGTGGAGAAGGGGGTGAGACTCCATCATACGTGTGGTACAGGGACACCACGCGTGAAGGGCTGCCGTTTGTTGTCGTGACTCTCGTGTGAACGTCTTCCTCATCTCTGATCCTGCTCTGCTGGCTGATCCCGCTGCTCTGCGCCTTCACGTGGTCCAGGTCCAAAGTGGGATAGGAGCCTGACGCATTCATGTCCTGGAAGAGTTTGTTGAGCTTGCCTGGATTGTGGTTGCTGCTGCTTTGACTGGCTTGTGCGATGTGGCACAGCAGCTGGGTGTGCTGGCGCAGCTGGAGGATTTCTCGCTCTGTAGCAGCGTTCTGCTTCAGCAGTTCCTTGGTCCGGAGGGTGATGGCGAGCAGACCTGACTGGTTGAGAATCTCTGCTGTGTTGAGAAACCGGCGCTGGCGCGTGGATGTGCTGTCTGGTCCTGGACAATCTGGGCTGTGAGCAGTTGAAGAAGGAGGAGATGAAGAGGAAGGGGAGGTAGAAGAGTCAGATGAAGAGGGCGGCGATGGAGTCTGGGAGCTCGAGACGGATGGAGATCCTGTGCTGTGAGATTTTTGGCGATTATGCTGAGGTTTTGGTTGACAGCTGCAGCAGCCAGGCAAGCAGTTGTGAACTCCTTTAGCCTCCCTGTGCTGCTGCTCAGGTCGCGGCAGATGGCCAATCAGCGGATCCTCCCTCTTCTCTTCCTCAGTACGAACTCTTTTGCTCTGGCTTTGGCCTTCACTGCCACTTTCCTTGAGTCCTGTTGCTGGGGCAGCACCTTTTCCCTCAGGGATCTCCTTTCCAGGGTGGGGAGCAATGCGGGGGTAGGAATTCAGAATGGGCAGGTAGGAGTTCTTGTTGTTGTTGGGGAGATTGGTGCGGTTTCCTCCTCTTTTGGCGTGGGCTTGTCTTGGTGTCAGAGAGGAGCATGATGTCAGGTTTGAGGTCGAAGGGGCGGGCACCACTGGCTGCTGAATCAGTACAAGCTGAGCGGCTGCCTTTCCACCAGTGAGGCTCTGCCAACCTCCAGCCCATGAAAGGGGGCCATGCAGAAGTTGGTCTGCTCCAGACTGTCCCCAGGAGGTTGTGAGCAGCAGTTTATGTAGGTAGCAAGCAGAGAGCAGAGACCAAGAAAGAGCAGAAAGGTGGAGGGAGTTAAAATGACACAAATGTAAGTAGCAGGTCAAAAATACTTGAGACATTGACTATACATACATGCACAACATATTCTGAAAAACGTATAATACAATACTGATTAACCTCTTGCAGCAAAGGGAACATTCATTTTCTTATAGTCATATTTAGAAGAATACACCTTTACAACCCAATGAGGTTGTGTTTTTGTCAACTTGCATTCTGGCCAGAAAAATCTGTTGTAGTCATTTGGAAATGTCATTGTATATTTTTAACAGAGTATTTAAAATTCAAACTAACAAATATGTCTATTTTTGTGTAGTAATGAGATGTAATGTGAGTGGTATTAAACTTATGATCCCACTTTTCATGTCTACATAATGTATTTCTTGTGTATAGACAATTATATCCATTAAACTGTAAGATAGTGGACAATCCCAAAACTTTAAGTATCTTTGTGTCTTTTAATGTTATTGCAGGATTATAGCGTAAAATGAATATTCTCAACAAAATCTCACTTTCTTTTTATTCAGAATATTGTTCATTTTTAATGCACTGGCAGTCCTTTATTCATTCATATGAACTAATTTATAGCTTATTATGGCTATAATATAACCAAAGCCAAAAAATAATGATTAAAAAAATTACTTCAATGTTTAGTTTTTTGTTGCATCTGTATTTCCTATTGTTTCATGTTTGTAAATTCATGCTCAGGCGGGAGTTGTGGAGTGCAAATGAATATCTCACCTGCAGGTTTTTGAAGATATAGATGGGGGTCAGCTCCTCATGGGGAGTGGAGCTGCTGGAGGTTAGACTGCTGGCCCTCTTAGGCTCCCTGTCACTGCTGTGCTGGTCATCAGAGCCAGCCTCTGAGGAACAAAAGATGGTCATTTGCTATTTGACACTGTATTTGTTTGGGGATTTTGTTCAAATCATGAAGTGGAGAGAACATTTTTAACTGATCCATGACAGATGTGATCACTGCTGTTACACTCAGTGAGAGATACAATGTCGGATTTCCCTGTATAAACCATGGAGACATGTCGTCCACTGTGTCATCCAGCTCACCTGAATACCCAGAGTCCTTCTCAGAGTCACAACACAGCATGTGTTTGCTCATATCACCCATTCCACTCAGGTTCCTGTGGTTTCCAGCCAGAGAGGCTCGCAAGGTAGCGCAGTTGCTCTTTTCTTTGGCATTCTTTGAGCTGCTGCAGGAAGTAAACTCCCCTGAATGACTCTGCTCCTTTGGCATATCAGAGCTGTGAAAAATATTGAAAACACACAATGTCTTAATGTATAAAGCCAAATATATAATGTACGAATAGTGTCAGTCTGCTTGATATTAAGCAAAAAAATAGATTTGGAGTTGGCTGCAGTATATGCAAGGGTAGAGCAGTATGACGGAGTCTCTAAAGTCAGGGCAAGAGCAATGATGAAGCAGTGATTTTTGGTCTAGGAGTTGTGAGGTTACGTGGCTAGGCCAACCCACACCGGTTACAGCCAGGCTTATGTCAGCGCACTTTTCCCCTCAAAACCTGACAGGCTCCAACCCAAAGCGAACAAAACAGCTCCATAATGGGTCTTCAGACAGAGGCAAATCGCTGTGGGAGCCTTTGTCAATGCCTGCCAAGATCACAGCATGAGGTTCTAATGAGATACATCCCAACCCTGTGAGGTTTAGACTGACAGTACAAAACCAGGTCAAGTAGTTCTACTACTTTACAGGGCTGTGAAAGAGCACACAACCTTTTATCAAAAAGTAATCAATTCCCTGTTATTAAGCAAACCATCTGACTTCAACCTAAAAGCCACTACAACCATGAATGATTGTAATCTTACACTTGACATTCTGATAAATACATCAAAAGACATTAAGTAAGGTCCAAAACCTGCTTGAGAGTGACGCCCTGCTGTGTTCTCAAGTTTGCCCCACTCGTGTTACCCAGCGATGGTGCTCTTGAGAGGCCGTTGACCCGAACTGTCACCATAGTCACTACAGAGGATCTCCTCAATGGCCACTGTGATTGTACTGGGCAACTCCTATGTATGAATTTGCAAAACTGTACTTGTGAGTTATGTTGGTTTTAACTGAACTTAAGATTGATGTTTTACAGCATGGGTTAGTTTATAGATGTTTGTTTGACCTGTGATCTATCTTTCTATCAATCTGCTTGTCAGGTGGTTTGAAGTGTTGGTGTTGATAACCTGCAATACTCTTAATAAATGTTTTTTTTTCAAGACACCTTTCTAACACTTAATTTCCTTAATTTTAATTATCAAGACGAGAGTAGTCGTTGAATTTAGCTTTTGCAATATGGTCCTTTCAATGAAAAAACTGTTATGATATGGCTCTTTATGCATTCAGAGACCAGTCTTCTCTATAGGTGTTGGCAACCTTTCAGTTTACCCAAGACTTGGGTTAAACCACTAATGGGAGCAGGTGACTGATCTTGTTCTATGTGGAGCCACGTTATCAGAGAGTGAAAATCTGTTGTAATGAGAAACTAAAACATCTGGATTTGAAAGACTGTCTGGATCAGGGAGAAACTTTATGCCAATGGAGTTTCTATAACGATTTACCGATAGGATATCCTAACTGTTGAATTATGTTTTTTTAAAGTGCCATATTAACTCTACATGATAAACAATTAATCAGAAAAGAAAACTAAGTTAAAACAGCCAGGAACAATGCCAGAACTTAAGTATGTTCTTCAGAATGATTTGGAATTTGTTATAATCAAATGAGGTTGGTGTGCATTTTGATTCACTGGGCCGGGATTCACTGGGTACCTCATGATACGATGCAATATGCGATACATGGTTCACAATATTGCGATACTGCGATAATTTGTACAAACACATATTTTTTAGGAAAATAAAATAAATAAAATTGCAGTAAAATGTTTGGTATCTGAGACAATCTCCTCATTTCTGAGTATATTCTAGCACCATGTCCAGAATTTAAAACAATCTATTACTAAGAGGTTGCAACCTTTCCTCACTGGTCAGAAGAGCTTAAAAAAAGTACTGTTGAAATCAAATCTTGTGTTCTCAATTGCATTCCAAGCTCACCAGTTCCTTGTTCCACTGATCTCATGCCGGTCAGGCGAATAATTTTGTAAAATCTCTGTTTTGGTACTTTTTGATTGTACCCTAATGTTTTACAGCTTTTCTTCAACATACCTTGATATCTTTTTTTATTACAAGCTTATCAGATTGCATGGTACCTTATCCCTGAGGGGAAATGGTTGAAATAGAAATTAAAGCTCAGGAAAATCCGGACTGGGAAAAGCTGCTATTAAACTCTTAGAAAGTTGGCAGTGCAGCAGAGAGGCATGTTGACTTCTCAGTGTGGTTTTGTAATATTTGTCAGTTCACCCTGTTTTCAAATGCATCTTCATATTAGGGACCACAGAGATTTGTTGGGAACGTAACCAGATATCTAACAAACTGACTGGGAGTTTACTGCAGGGCAGCATTTGAGGAAAACAAACAAACTCTGTTTCCACATCCCAAATTGATTCAACTTTAAGTTTCCAATTCAATTTCCAATTCAACGTGACTTGATTACATTGATCTATCAAATTTGATAATAAATTTGTTAAGTGATAATAAACCATGTTCATATAAATAGCAATTCAAACCAAACAAATAATGAAATTATTAATTCTTGCATACGATTAAAAACCTTCAGGTAAAAATAAAAATGAAATTATTAATTTTAAAACCCATCATGAACATGAACAAGATTTAATCTTCCAACTAAAGGGAAAATGTGTAAGCACTTTTCAGAAGGGAGAACCTCAGAGCTGAACCCAGAATGACCTTCTGTCAGGCGACAGTATCGCCACTCTGCTGGGCAGCTCAGATAAAGTCTACAAGCAGAGTTCATCCCTGCGAGGAAATTCTTTGGATCATTTCTGTTAGTCTAAAAATAGTCCAGAAGGTAAAATCATCTGTCGCTGTTTTTGCACTCTTTACTGCAACAGGACACCACTAAAGCGCTTCCAGAATGCAGCCGCAAAATGTCAATATGCAAAACAGACGAACAGCATGTATCTTCAGTAGTTATACTGTAATCCTGAGTATTAGGGTTAGGTTTCAGTGCCAATTTCATTAAATAATTCCACTCTCCTTTATGAGGTTTTGATTTAAATTTGATTTAGGGTTCAGCTTAATATTTATATTTTTTACTTCTTTGCAGTACATCTGTTAAAATCTATATGGGCTATAAGTATTAAATGGCGCACTTACTGACTTGGTGCAAATGTAATTTATAAGGTCACAGATTGATGAAATTCTGATTTTGGACTTCAAGTTTTTTTAAAAGTGTTGGTCTGGACTGAGTGCGCTTAATTTGGTCCAGATCCAGTTCTGCACCTTGCATTTTGACTGCATTCAGACTGCCATCAAGTGGACATTTCTGTTACAAACTAAAGCTTATAAACAAAAGCATAAGACTATAGATCTCTTCAGTCATTGGCCAGAAATTATGAGGGTGGGGTAAAGAAATGACAGAAAAAATACTGGAAGTCCTACACTTTAAAATCCTAGTGAAAATAGTTAACTTGTTCGAACTTTATATTTTGTGGACCAATTTTGACGTCTGTGTTAACATCAGGTACCACACTTTTTACTGCTACTTTGGTACTGCGGAGGCATGCTGCAAGACGATTTCTGAGGAGACGACGCTGATAAGTTTCTATATAGGTATATAATATATAGAATATAGAAAAATCTGAACTGCTGCTACTCTGCAGAAATAATGTCCTTGAAAATGACCTTTTAAAAAAAAAAAAAAAGTAAGCTAAAAACAGCATTAAAGGGTACTTTAATGTGATATATTTTAAGGATGTTCTTGGTTCCATAAAGATGCATTATTTCAGTCATGAAGCCTTACCCAACCCCGGTGCTATCTTATGGGGTCCAGATGACCCCACCCTTATATTGATGTGTAATCCCTCCCATGACAAAGGTGGACGGGATTTCATGATTGTCACGGACACCAGTGAAGATAAAAAAAAATCCTTGGAAAAAAAAGTTCAGCTGGATGTCTTTTAATGTCAACATGGATAGCACAAGGGTTATGGATTGTTTGGTGTTTTGGGGTGTTTGTATAGACTCTCAATAATTAAGTCAAAATTAAAATTATTTTAAGAATTTGATGCAATTTAATATAATATATATAACTATACAAAAATAGAACAGCAAAGTTCTTTTTCACTTAAAAATTAGGAATAGTATCACATCTAAGGAAAACCAATAGTTTTAATAAAGAGCAATTCAAATAGAGAAAAAAAAGTTTCAATGTCATCACATCAAAATCAGTTATTAAAGTTTCAATCAATTTTAGTGATTAAATAAAACAAGTGAGCAGCTTCCCTGAAGCCACAGTGTAAACATGCCAGCACATGTGCGCGCGGCCGCAGCAGGCCGGGCTTCAGATGGTCCGGTGGAGTGTGCGGTCCCACCCCGGTGCTGTTATGTAACACTCTAGAGCTGAGCTCCGTGGAAACACGAGCCGCTGTCAGCCCTTTAACGACACTCCTACAAACCCGCCCTCCTCAACACAACAGCAGAATAACTTATAGCAGTAAAATGCATTATTAAAATGTTTAAATATATAAGGCGTCCGCAACAAACCTCATACAGTTCATCCAAGTTCCTCACCTTTAGCGTTTCCTCCTCTGGGTGAGAACTGTCATGTCGCTCCCGGCTGCTCCCCCCCGGCTCTACCCTCCAGTCCTGGACGGAGTCACGCGGGTGTCAGTCACTCACGCTCCCCGAGTCCACGCATCTCCCACGGAGGCTCTACGAACGCCGTGGTGCTCGCGGACGCGGCGGTCATGTCCGCGGAGCTCCGCGTTCGTTTGCGTGGCCACGCCCGCCGGTGTCATTGAAAATGTGCGCTTCTCCGACTCAACCGCGAGCGCTTGACGTAACGCCGGCGCGTTGGCCAATCCCGTGCGGACGCACGTGTTTAGATGGTGACGTTGGACCTGCCATGTGAGGGTTGTATTCATACTATCGTGGTGCGTTCAGGTGCTGTTGTAAATCCTGGATATGGTTTTCTGTCCATTGAAAAAACAAACTACGCCAGATGTAACACGGCTAATGTTACATTAAAATATATAATTAACAATTACAAATTATTACGCTTAATGCAAATACCAAATGATTAATCAAACACTAAATTTAATAATTTGAATAACAGAATAAAATAGAAATTTCAAAATAAAGGCATACAAGTTGTGATGAATTGAATGTGAAGAAGTCTGTGGGATGACTGAACAAAATAAAGAAAGAAAAAACACCAAAGCAAGCAAAAATCTGACACAGGTAACTTCTGATGTTGCAGTGAAAGCTCTTAAATGAGAACAATGTTTCTATATCTCATTAAAACAGGGTGTCCAAATCAAGGGCCTCATGCTGTTTTTTCCAAACATGTGCTGTATCTGCTGCTGATTACCTGGATCAGGTGTTTTTAGCCATTAAGAGCTTCAATGGCAGGTTGGTTGGAAAACTTGTAGGACACCGGCCCTCGAGGACTGACTTTGGACACCCCTGCATTAAAAATGAGTTTACCGTCTCATTGTTTTTGCCTCAAAACATGGAGATATTCATCTCAATTCAAAGAACCATTGACGTTAAAATCAAAATGGACTGCTTCAAGATTTAAAAATTAAATCAGACACTTTGGCCTTCAGTTAATTTGATGTAAATTGGGGTCAAGGAATTATTCTGCATTGAGTAGCATCAGTTTAAGACCATTGAACTCCTGCACTTAATGTTTAAAACCACAGAAAAGCTATTTAAGACACAATGAATAGATACATGCTTTGGTTGCAGACATAAAAAACTCCTATTATTTAACAACAACAAAAAAACTTTGGGGAAGCACTTGTCTTTAAATTATTTTCAGACATCGTTTTATTATTTGGACTTCAAGACTTTCTAGTTCTGATCACAAAGAGGCCTAATTACATTTTTTGGTAAGAACATTTTTCATTTGCCCTGACAGATCAATCCTTTCCTGATACTTTTTTT
>NC_050525.1:14713199-14728234 GCF_002922805.2 Oryzias melastigma
TGTGGTCAAAATTTAACAGTAAACACAATACCAAAGAAATTATGTCATGTGTTCATTTTATCTGTGGGAAATGTAATTCATGTTCCTACTGATGTGGTTGGTTTGGGTGATTTCTCAGTTATTGGGTTGCAAACAACACTTTTATGATTAATTTTAGGTTTTAGTTCAAGTATGAACTAAAACCAACAGTCTCCTTCTAGTCATATCGAAATACACTGCCATCTGGAGAAATGAAACCAGCCCGCTGCAAATAAAGCTCAGAGCTGTAACCCACCACTGCAAACATTCTAGTGCATCGGACAAGATGCAATCATTTTTACCACATGCCGTCTCAGAGGTTTCATTTCCCGTCAGAACCCGAACGCCTCACCGGCATCTGCGCGTGTCCTTGCTGGCAGTGGCGGGGTTTCCGATAATTGCTGCAGCCCGTGAAGGCCACGCAGCGAGCCGCGCATGTGTTCGGTAAATGTGAGCAGGCTCGCGGAGGCGGGCCAGCGCGGCGCTGCACATGTTCCCGGGAGAACGCGGGTGCGCGGCAGGAGCTCCCGCGTGCGCGAAGCAGAAGGCTTAAGTGTGTCACCTGCTGACGTAACCACATGTGAAGAAAAATGTAAAAAGATCTCAAAGGCAAATGGGAAAAAATATGGAAAAAATAAAAGCTTTCAGTAGAATTGAACATTATTTTGGAGTACAAAGAAGCTCCTAGACTGCACAAGGAAGGTAAAGCTGGAGCTGCACCTTTTCTTGATTGATGTGGTGATGGACAGAATGACCAATGAGGTCAGGCAGAAACTCTATAAACCATGTTTGCAGATGACATTATGATGTGTAGTGACAGCATCTAGAAAAGTGGTGGTTTGACCTGGAAAAGAGAAGAGAGCCACTTTAAAGGGCTGAGGACTCAGCATCAGAGAATGTGGTAGAAAGGCGTGCAAGCTGGTTGGAACAGGTGGAGGAAGGTTTCAGATGAGATCTGTACCAGATGAGTCAGCAAGGGAAGGATCAAGAAAGCTGTGGTGAGACCAGTGATGGTGGCTCTGAGGGGGAAAAAAAGACTGGAGGAGGAGCTAGGGAGTCAGGAACAGAACCAGAAAGCTCATATTCTAGAGCAGGGACGGGCAACTCCAGCCCTTGAGTGTTGCATTCCTGCATGTTTTCCAACATACCCTTCTCTGGCATGTTCTAATTGGCTTGACACACCTGAACCAGGTAATCAGTCATGAGTGGGGCTTGGATATATATAAATCGTGCAGACACTGCAGCCCTAAAGTTGCCTATCCATGTGTGGAGGCAGCTGACTTAATGGCAAATTTTAAAGGGCCAATAACATGCTTTTCTTAAGTGTTCAGAGTAATCCATATCCATCAGGGCTGGGTATCGATTACAATTTCCAGAAACAATTTGAGTCAATTCTATTTTTTTTTTTTTTAATTCTTTCAATTCTTCAATTCAATTTTGAGTTTACGCATTAATACACATCTGTTTAGAAATACATTAATAATCGACTATTTGTTTTGAATATATTTATATTAATCTGATACTGTTCATAAAATGTATTACTGAAATAATGAGATTGTTAACAGCATACAGTGTTACATGATTTCTCAAAAGGAGAAGTTGTAACAAAAATCTTCCATATCATTAACATTCTAAACATTGTTCCTCTTCTCCAGGAGGGCTTCTCAGTTTGGCCACTAGGTGGCGATCGCGCTGTAGCAGTACACCTTATTCTAGAAGAAGAAGATAGTATGAGCAAAAAACTGTTCTAGATCACAAATAGTTACTTTGAAAAAATATTTCTTAAATTTTTTTAATTTTCAAGCCTTTGAGTTAAAAAAATGTTCATTTAGTCAGGAATGTATGTTTAGGTCAACCAAGTGTTAGCATTAGCCGTCCTATGGGAAATTCCATTAAAAGTTAGCATCAAGCTAGCAGACTTTAGCTTTTTTGTGCTATATCAATTTACATTTTTATTAATGGATTATTGATCCGTTAAGCTTAAATAGATTCAAATCAATTAATGGATTTTATCAACCCAGCCCTAATATCCATATATATGATCAGATATTCCCTTTGGCACACTAAAGAACTAATTATTTATAAAATGTTATTTTCTTTTACTACCCAAAAGTAAGACACCACCATCTCTGAGGCTCCGCCTGCCGCTCCGTCCATTTCATGACGTCATCCTAGAGCTGGCCTCACTATCGTCTGCTTTTCACCCACGAAAACAAACATCTGAACTTCAGTAAAGATTGGAATATATTCAAAATTGTGCATTTAAACTGAAAGCGTTTTACTGAGCACCGTTAGCTCTGCGGAGAAAGCACCTATATGTTTAAGCCTGGGAGGCGGTGTTGACAGCACAGACTCTTCCTGAAAGGGGCTGTTCTCACTTTGTGACATCAGCTTGTGAGGAGGGTTGGAAGGGGCTGGTGCTCTTAAAGCAGGTTTTTAATGGAATACTCAGAAATGCGTGAACTGGTCAAAATACTGTTTTGGGGTCATTTATAGTGAGGAATGATCATAAAACACTTAAAAGCTCAGAAAGTTGATTCGTTGACACGTTACGTTTTCTGATATGGATGATGGGAAATGGACAAAGGCTTTCACCGCACCAACAAACTCCTGGCGCTCTGCAGAAACTATGTCCTTGAAAATTACAAATTTTGGGATTTTGCTAAAAATCCTAATTTAAAGACAACTGGTTTTGACATGGAGATGGAGTTTGTAAAATCATCATAGCTTGCCTTACAAATCTTGTAAATACTTAACTATGATAGGAAAAAAAAAACAAATTTTAAAGACAATTAAACATTTATTGCATTGCTTTTTTTAGAATTACATTCTTTGACAAAAAAATAGAAATTAACAGCTTGAATAATCATGTATATAGGAACACATCCATTGCTTTCACTCATTCGGAACATCTTTAAGTCTTAAAAAAGGACGACGAGATGCGATAAAATTAAAAAAGTAAAGTCAGAAGGATCCGTTGAAGGCCGAGCTGGTCGAGTGTTCCACCTTTATCTTTACTTGATGAGGAGTCGTCCCTCCAGTCTGAGCTGCTCTGTGTGTTTGAGAACGCCTCTCTGGCGGCATCCAGGTTCCAACGCTTTCCAAAAATGCTCACACGTCCAAGTACCAAGCAGAGATCTGGTGTGTTCAGGCACTGAGAGGGCAGTTTGACCTTGTTTTGAGAAAATCCTGAGAAGAATGGCACCATCACTCAACACTTGAGACTCGATTCGTCACGGCAGAAACACCTGGAGATGTTCACACTGACGAGCAGCTCGCATTAAACCATTTGCTGGTGTAGATGTCTGTCATTTAATCATTTCTCTCCCTGCATGAGTCAGATTTTTTAAAAACTGTTCGGGGAATAAAAATCATTTTTAAAACAGTTTAAACAAAGGATAAGACAAGCAACCACATGCAGCGTAGACTCTGTCCTAAATCAACAGTAAATTAAAAAAATATGAAGCTGCCAACTGGTGCCGTCTTGAATTAACACGTCTTAAAAGGGGAGGAAGTTTTAAATGAAGACGGCAGTTGAGTTGGCTTGACATGTTACATGTGACGTTGTCTGGTGAGAGATTGCTCCCTTCCTTTTTCTGTCGTTTTAGTCTGAACGTCCCACCAGGCGAGGGGTTTCTTGGATCACGCAGACTTTCAATGTGCCTCTGATGGGGGGCTTTAATATCTTACATGTGTTGCTTGAAATTTGGGATATAAAAATAAAAACAAGTGTAGTGTGAACTACATTCAGAAAGTCCTTGCTGTGAATGAGCGTCTCCCCACAGACCGCAGTTTGAAGATTGTCGTTTTCATTCATGCAGCTTGTGAGAGCAGTGTCAGATTACAGTATTCCTTAGAAAAACATCAATACTTTGTTATTCCTGATGCGCTCTGAAACTGCAACATTCAGTCTGATGCCCGTTTACAAAAAAAAAAAATTCTTAAACACACAGAAAAAATGTCAGAGGCTGCCTCCTCCATCATGGTTCTCAGCTGGCAGCCCGCTCTACACATGATCCACATGCAGATCCCATGATAGAGGCATCAGCTTCTCGCAGCATATAAAACCTGGGATATGCAGCAGCAGGTACTTACGGACCACCTGATTGGATCACAAACAGCGTTTTGCCTGACCGGAAGTGAGTCCGTATGGATGCGTTATGGAAAAATGTGGGTAAAAGGCACATCGTCCCTGAACCCCAAACCTCAAATCACCAGAGACACCGATTGTTTTATGGCTGTGCAAAAATGTGGCTATGGTCTGCATGTCGCATGAGTGTTTGGCGAGAACAGGGGCGGTTCACTCTCGTATGCTGGCAGAATAGGAGAATTGGGGGAAATGTGCTTCCTGGATGGGATCGTTGCAGTCTAGAGGGTGATCTGGAAGACCAAAAGAGGAGACGTGAAAACCTCTCAATAGCAGAGTATGACCGGCAGTCCATGAATACTCACATTTGTCTGGAGGAGTGAGAGTGATGGTCTGAGCGGTGAACTCCTCGTCAAAGTATCTCGTGTCCGTCTCAGATGTGACCTGTGGTTTGAAGGGTGGGATCAACTGGAACAGGGCGAGGAGGACATGAATTAGCAGGTCGTCCGCTTATGGTGATCTAGCAGCTTTTTCTGCCAACTTGTTGGTATTCAGTGGATTAAAAGCACACTCAAACTATTGGATTTAGTTAGGAGGGGAAACTGAAATATTTCACACTGCACTTTTTAGGGCAGACCACACAAGTGGGATAATTTCCTGTAATTATCAAAGTTGCCCTGTAGGGGGCAGTATTGCACATAAGCAATGACAAGATAGAAATAAAAGAACACAAAGACAATTTTGTTAGAATATGGTTCCAAAAAAAAGTTTTAGATTGTGTCTAAATTTTCCAAAAGTCTATGAAAAACTAGTCTAGTGAACAACAATTTTTTTTCATTTAAAAAGATGAATACAAATTTATAAAAAAAAAAAATCAATGTTTTCATCATCAGAACATAGTCTTTGTAAAATGCAACATTTGTGCTTGGGTAAATTTGTGACATCATATCTACCTTAAAAAAAGTAGTGAGTATGTTTCTGTATCACGTTAGAATCCACACTATATAGTATTTTAGGGGTTATAGGAAGTAGTGGCAGAATCTAGACATAGGTGTAGTTTTTCTACATTTTCCATATTTTTCTTTATTTCCACTTCTTTGAACTGGTGTGCTGGACTGTTTTTTTTTTTACTTTTTACCAAAAGCCCTGGATTATTCTACCTAATCCTGCTCTTGAAGCCTCTTAAGGAAAACCACCAGATTCAGGTGATCAGCTGCAGGTAGGGGAAGAATATCTGAAAAACCAGCAGGACACCCCTTAAGACCGGGGTTTTAGAGTTTATTTACAGCCCTCTATGTGCCAAACAATTGTACAAACTTAACACCATATCTAGCAGCACTCCAATGACTTCTTTACTTAGAATATTAGTATAGAAATACACTCAAAGCACAGACGCACCTTTAGAATCTAGAGTCCAGACCCGAAGCACACTTCTTGCAAAAAGACCAACTGTTCTGTGCCCAAGTCCAGAATGAGAATGATCAACCAAGTGAATGATTTGGGGTTCAAATGTAGTACAGAACAAACTGTGTGCTGTGAGTAGGCCCCGACACTCCCGGGTGAAAATATTTCACTTGAAAACAAGCAGAGACCCATGGTTTTGGGCAGACTGGAGTTTTTTTGGTTTTATTTTGAAAGGAGGCGAACAGAGTGGCTCCAATTTGAGCATAAATCTTAGGAAGTAGGAGACAAAAAACATGCTCGTCTGGATGTGTGTCAGGCATGAAGACAAACCCGAGCTTCATTCCTTTCCTCATGGAGGGTCTTACCTTCTTTTGGACCACATCTTGCCAGACGATGTTAATAAAAAATCGATGGTTCATAACTTCTTTGGCATCATTGGGACCTCCACCTAATCTGTCAGTCCAAACAAGACCACATAAGAATGAAGTGTGGATTGTCCTGAAGGAGTGAACACTGAGCGGGTGCGGGTCAGTACCTCTGTTTGGGGTCTTTCTTGAGCAGACCAGCCAGCAGGGATTTGGCCTCAGGGGAAAGGTTTCTGGGGAAGCGGATCTCCTCCATGAGAATGAGCTCAAACAAACGCTCGTGGTCCTGGTTATAAAACGGCAGGCGGCCGCACATCATCTCATACATGACCACACCGAGACCCCACCAGTCCACAGCGCGCCCATAGTCATTGTCTTCCAGGACCTGTAAAGCACAGATGTTTTAGACTTTCATATAGTTCCTTTCATTCTGGTTGCAGTCTACTTTTCCTTTTTTGCAACTACAAAGTACACATGTAGTGCTATGCTTTTCATTTATGGGGGGAGCAGCAGCTTCAAGTAGAAAAAAAAAGGCTGAAATGATTTATTGTAGTTTTGAGCAAAAATGGTTGCAGAGAAGAGACAGGAAGTGAGTGTATGCATTATATTTTAAGTCATGTTTCTCAGTGATATCAGTATGTACCTCTAGTTAGATACATACACTATGTTATTCAGACATATTTTCTCAAAACACACCGTAAATTACAATACATTAGGCTTCATTAGTTCTAATTTTAGAGCCAATTGCTACAATTTTTCTATAATTATACACTTCTTACAAATAAACATTTGTTTTAAATCACTGAAGCTCAACTAAACGACACTGTACAAATTGAAAGAAGTATACCCGGCTTTGACAGAGATCTTGAATTTTTGTTTTAGTTATCAATAATATGATTGGACAATCCTGTAACTCTAAGAGTGATATATCCTCAGCTCATTTCTACATATGTAAGCTAACGTTTGGCAAAAAAGCAGAAAGCCGTAAGAGACATTTGAAAATATTATGAAACTAAATGGAGCACAGCGAAGGCCTTCTGACGCAGACGGGTAATTACCTTTTTCCAGAGTCTTTAATATGAATAAAATGACTGTTTTTTTGTGGTCAGGGCAGCTTGACCTCAGAGCGATAATCTGAGAGGAGAGACAGCAGGCTTCCTCTGTACGAGACAGGAAGTCTGTTGACGGAAGCAAAATATTCCTGCAGGGACAGCCTGTGTTCTCCTCAGTATCAGAGACCGAATATCATAAATATTTCTGTCATGACAAACTGCTAGAGCTAAAATTCTGCATTCAGAGTGAAAACAGAGCAGAACTGCAACAGCACCTTGAGTTCTAACCACTTAAAGTAAAATCAGTGAAAGGCTAATGAAATGTTTACCGAGTGCTGCAGTAATTATGTAGAAATGATCTATAATTCTGTAGAGATCAATACAAATGCTTACACATCTAGAGAAATCTGGCATTTGTTAGTTTTTGTAATTGAGTAAAAGTTTACTTCAGTTACTAAATTAAGATGAATAATGATCAAGATCATCCAAGAAAATGTTCTTAAATTTCTTTGCTTTATTTCCACATTGAACTAAGAGTTGATCTTAAATCTGCTCCCTGCAGCCGACGGAGCTTCTGCTTGAGCAACAATGAAACAGTGGTAAATCTAGTTGTTATGCAGCCTTAAGAAGCACTTTCCATACACAACATTAGTTTCTTTTCGTGATCTTTCAAAAAAAAGGCATTAAGATAAGATCAACTTGAAGAAAAGCAAAAAGTAGTTTAAAAGAATTATAAACTTCTACCAGAGAGCAGTGGATGCAGTTTATTTTTTTTGGACAAAAATGCAACCCTGAAGATTTTTGTTCATGGAAACTAAAACTAAATTTGTCACAAAAGTTGCTTCCAAGTTCATTGAGGCATTTATCTGGGCAGAAGTCTGCTGAAAAAGTGATGATTTAATACAGCTCTAAACTGCTACCACTCTAAAGTGACACAATACCTTCATCTCAAAATCTCTTTCTTTGGTTTAGGGGATAAAATCCGACACTTGACGGTCACTGTGTCCTTAGAGAGGACAATCAGTCCTCAAATGTAAAAGAAAAAACCCAAAAACGTTAAGTTACTTTGGTAAAAAGACCATCTTCTAAATGACTGAATGCAAAAATAATGAATTTTCACTTATTTTTCAGACAGTTTTTTGGTTTACTTTAACTACAAATAAAAAAAATCCTAAATATAAGACAATTTCTCAAAACAACCCATTTTTTGGGTTAAAGACTATCTGCTGACTCACTGTATCATATATCAAATCTAATGTAATATTTTTACTGAAATTTAAATGGCAAAATGTACAAATTTTACATAGTAAGCTTCTTTTAGACTGAAGATAAACATAACTAACTTCATAGTGCTGTGTAACGGGAGCAGGAGTGAAATAGTGTTAACTGAAGCTGCAGAATCATTTATAGCCCCAGTTCTTCTGCCAGTTCCCACCCCCTCCCTCCTTTGATGTGTTTCTGGGCATCGAGAAGATGCGAGCTCCCAAATAACAGCAGCTTATACAACATGTTTTGCTAGACGCGTAATGTGAGCTTTTAAACATGAGAGTGTTCCTGAACCGTGCCATAAATTCTGTCCTCACCTCAGGTGCGAGATACTCTGGAGTCCCACAGAAGGTTTTCATGGTGGCATCGGGAGTAATACCTTCTTTACAAAGACCGAAGTCTGTGATTTTCATGTGTCCATCTTTGTCCAACATCAGATTTTCAAGCTGGGAAAAGAGAAACAAATCCACTTCAGTTCACATAACCATCCTGGAAAATGATTAAAGAGCTTTTCTGATCAAAATAGTGTTTTTTTCACCAGTAATGTTAGATTGGAGGTGTGAAAGGCTATAAGCTAGCGGGAAAGCTAGCAAAAATAGTGGAATGAAGAAACGTTGGTAAACAGAGCCGGTTTCAAATTGATTTATCTTGAATTTCTATCTTGTAGGGTAAAGATCACCACTATTTAAGCAAGATAAAAACTTGATTTCTTTTTCTACATCTACAAAACTTTAAAATGTTTGAGTCGTTTATATGTTTGGCTTTGGTGTCATTAAAATGTTTGTGGTTGATCCAAAAATCAACCACATCTGAGAACTACTTCTTTTCCTGTGTCTGTTGTCCAGAACGCAGGCAGAAGTTTACCTTAATCCAAATCTGTTTCCTTTTTCCCACAATCCATCAGTAGCCTCAACTGTGTGAGCTGTTACAAAAAAGCTTTCAACATAAGATCACCTGCCGAGTTCTGTACTTCTGCGTTTGGCCTTGATAGAGTTGTCAGAAAACGGTGCGTGGGAGGGCTGTTGCGTGATGATGTCTTATCAAATTGTATCTGACAGTAAATCCCACATACTGTGACACGATGACATGATGTAGGTCAGGTGTTCTTGGAGTGGTTTGTTTCACCTTAAGATCGCGATAGACAACATCTCGTGAATGGAGGTACTCGAGCGCCGACACGATCTCTGCACCATAGAAGCGTGCGCGGTCCTCTGTGAAGACTCGATCCCTCGATAGATGGAAGAAAAGCTGACAGGACAGAGGTAATGATGTCAGAGATGTTCAGTTAGCGGTGACTGGAGCAGATTATTGAGCAGCCGTGACTTACCTCGCCTCCGTTGGCATATTCCATTACAAAACAGAGTCGGTCGTTGGTTTGGAAGGCATATTTCAGTGTCTGCAACGAGGAAGAGAACAGCAAAGATAAATCATAAAGATATTGAAAATTATGAGCCAAAGGGTTTGGGATTCAACATGGTTCTAGAGCAGAAAAGAGGTTTGTAAAATTAATTTGGACCAAGTTGTTTTTTTTTAAAATATATATTTCTCTGTTTACCTAATCCTCAAATCGGAATTTTTCAGAAAATACACTTACTAAAGGTTTATACATTTAAACTGGAAATATAAAGCACATAATAAAAACAGATTAGGATTTTTTTGTTCAAAATATTTGCCACAAGTGGAGGAGTTTCGATAAGTACGGTCTTTGTGGTCATAATGACTTCCTTGTTGCTAAAACAAGGTCGACAGAGGGAGGAGCAGCAAGTCTTTATGATAAGCCCCAATATACAGAATTCTCCACATTTTCACATGGAAAAAAAACAAAAAAGAATAAACACTCAGCAGAGAAATGAAGCAACGGTATATACAAATAAATGCTGTATGGATATTACAATAGAGTTTAGCTGAGTTTATCCTTTTCGTCTTCTGTGTTTAAGCTCCAAATGATTGTCTTCAAACATGTAACTTTATATGTTTCAAAGATAAAATACATGTTTGGTGCATTTTTAAATCAAAGTCCTCTTGTGTGTCTAGACTAGAATCCACATTTTTGATTCTAAAGTCATTAACAACAGCTAAGATAATAAAAGCTATTTTCTTTATGAAAGTCATGGCTGTCTATATTTTCTGCTATATAAGCAAAGGTGTATCTAATAATAATGACAGGCTGCTCAATAATTCATTATTTTACAACAAATCTGTCATATATGTGATTTGACTACATTACCCAGAAGCCCCAGAGAGCGCTCAATAGGAAGTTCTTTATACTTTCTTAGAAACTGTGTGTTCTTATTTTGTGTGAGTTTTTAAATGCCAAATAAAGTGAGACCTCCTGCTTCTTTTAACTGCAACAATCAGGAAATGACAAAAGAGAGCATCACAACAGTCACCTGTTATTGTTGTTTAATTATGCAAATTTGAATCAACAATCTGTGTTTTATAGGGAGAAAGTAGACACATTTGATTTGTGTGTGTGTGTGTAATTCTTGATTTGTAACTCATACAATACATTTAGTGTGTAACTGTGTGCATTTGCAATTGTGTATTCAAAAAACTAAAGCCAAAATGCTTCTAAATGGTCGCTTTAAGTGAAGCCGCATCAGATTTGTGCGTTAATGTGTTTTTGTGTGTACCAAGCGATTTGTGCATACTTATTAAAGCTTTGTGTGTAGTTAGTTTTAAGTTAGTGTAATTTGAAGTTGTGCGTGTGTAAATTGTACTTTGTAATTTTTGCACATGTAAATACACAATTGCAAGAATCACACACACACAAATCCAAAGTTACACACAAACATGCAGACATGAGTTACAAATCAAGAATTATGCACACATAAATCAGATAAGTCTACTTTCTCTCTATAGCTTCTTAATCCAGTTTTGCAAAGGTGTAATCCTGGAGCTTAATGGACTTCAAGACATCGTGAATTAGAAGTTTGTCAATATTTCACTAAAATGTTTGGTTTCTTTAGATAAAAGTCATCACTTCCTTTTTAGAATCAAAGGGATTGACACCAACTCTAGATTGTTTTTATTGTGTCAATCAGTCCTGGTAAAAAGGAATAAATCAGCTAAAGCAGAATAAAGATTCAGTCTGTCTTTAGGCGTCCGACAATCTGCCCAAGTATTCAGATTCACTGACTGAAAACAAAAATACCCAAAAGTGAGTTAAGCTAAACATTGGTGTTTGTTATGTAATATGTAAACCTGATTTCAACACCTACATTTCACGTAAATACAATGAACTATTAACATAACAGTTATATTTTAATTATGTGATAACCTCAGTCATGAATCAGATTAACTTTTACCCTCAATTCCACTTGAAGATAAAATCTCAAGTGAGGTATTTCCGTACGTCTTACCGTGAGAAAAGGGTGTCTGGTGTTCTGTAGCACTCTGCTCTCTGTAACCGTGTGGGCCACCTCATCCTGTCAGCAAACAACCTCGTTATACACTGTCAAATACCCTTTGGTACGAGAGCTTTACTTTGCAATACAAAATATGAAACATTTGCATCATGAGGCTCCACAATCAGAAAAACACAAACATGACCTCACACATATGAAAGTCATGACACTGCCATTTAAAGTCAAAACCTACTGTATTTTCTGAGCTTTGCATTTTAAAAAAAGTGTTAATTAAACTATTTTGTGCTTAATTACCACAGATTTAAAGAATATGTCAACACTTCAACTAACAAAGAATCCCTTTTCTAACACGACTATAATAATTCATGGACTTAACTGTTTTACTGTCATGCTCCTGTGTTCTACTGTTTAATCAATAGATGAAATACATTAAAAAACTGTAGATAGTTTGCTTACCTTAGCTATTATAACCATTTTACGTAATATTTTCATGGCATAATGAACTCCAGTGGACTTCTCTTTGACCAGAATCACCTTTCCAAACGTGCCTTTGCCAAGAAGCTTCAGGTACTCAAAGTCATTCATTGTCTGAAAAATACACAAGTAGATTTAGATTAATTTAAAGAGAAAAAAATACACAAAGAAATGAAGCAAAGTTAGGCTTTAAAATAAAGTCTCCAGATTGTGTACAAAATCTTGTAGCTCTACTTGTAAGTGTTTTGCATCCTGATTGGCTGGAGATCTTGTCAATCAATTTTCTCTTTGTACAGAATGCGTTCAGTTCACTAATTTTGCATAAATTTTTGATCATGAGTAAATCTCTGTTTTCATTTGATAATACTGGACTTTTTTTCTACGAAGGTTTGAACTTTGAGAGTTTAAACGAGTGTGAAAATGTTCATGTCTTAGAAAAATGTATCAAGTGTGTAGTGAGGGGTTTTACTGCCTTTAAACATCTGTAATCCTACATTAAGGATGTTAGAACATAAGTCCTGAGATAAAAGAGGAAATGCTGTATGTGAAAAATACTTGAAAAATCATCCGTTTGTACTGAGCTGTGGTTTTAATGCAAACATGTGTGCCATAATTTCACAAAAAGGTGTAGTTTTGGTTAAGAAAAACATTTTTTTTAGAAACATAGAAATAAATCATCTGATTCAAAACATGGCAGATTTAATTCCAGTAGCAATAATTGTTTGTTGTTGAACTTTTATTTAATTACATTACAGTAATAGAATGTCAATAATTTTTTCCACAAAACTTTCATTCATAAAAGTATCAGACATTTCCCTTTAAATACTTTAATAATAAAAACTGACAAAAAAATGAGATATTTGACATGGCTACTACAATTTATATTGAGCCAAATTATTGCCGTCTTCTTATGTGGAAATCTGTATTCTGTAAGCGCTGAAATAAACCTGTCATTGTTACTAAGACACTCTTACCACTTTGTTGCGGCTCTTGGACATCATCACTTCCATCTCCTCCAGGCTGCTTTCACAGGGGGAGCTGAACACGTCCATAGGCTCCTCCTCCTCCTGCTCCTGCATCTTTAGGCCATTTGTCACGGACTGAATGGCCCGCATCCACTCCTCCCTGAGAAGCAACGGCACCAGAATTTCTAAATGACGAAAATACCCCCAAAAACTGCAGCGGCGGGTTTGAAGGGTCAGACACACACCTCTCCTCGTTGGTTTCCACATGAAAGGTTCGTTCAATGACGGTGGTCCATTGTAAGCAACGGATAACAAAGGTGTTGGGTCGGGGTCTTTCAGTCTTCATTAATTGACACTCTGGTTAAAAAAAAAAAAATGTAGAAGAATACTAATTCAAGTTTAGTCCTGAGAACAGACAGAGGGTGGAAAAAACACTGGGAAAAAAATGTTGGCCATCAATAACAAAGTTAGATCTGTTGCAGAAGTATTGTCCATCTGTGAACGGGTTTCATACTTGTAATAGATATGCGAGTTAGTAAAAATATTGTATACTTGTAAATTTTAAAGTACAATTCTTTTGCTTCTCAATAAATCAGCCAATCACTCATTTGATGTGATGCTTGGACCAGCCAATCAGATGCATGAGATACATGCCAGGAAAATAAGACAAAAACATTTTTCTTCATTATACACAAAGAAGAGTAGAGGGAATGGCAGAAGACATCATCAAAATTCCCTGAAGTAATGCTGATAATTTTTTTTAATTACACTATTATTACAAAGTACATCCCGGTGAATTGAACTTGTAACTTGGATTTTGTCATTGAAGGTCAATGCGCTTGATCATGTGTGTGCATGACGTATCACACACGTATAACGGATATTTACGGGACGTGCAGTTTTTTTTTTTCTACAGTTGTGATACAGATGTGACATTTCTTATTACGGCTACAAAATCTTCTTACAAACAAAATTTCTTCTGCACACAAACAAAATCCATTTAGACACACAAAACCCTTGTTACAGGCAGTCAATTTCTTTCCTACAAGTACAAAATCTCTTTATGGACAGTTTCTTTTCTACAGATACCAAGCATTTTTACATAGATGTGAATCTCTTATGCAAGCATGAAACCTTTTTAAGGACGGACAATACTTTAGCAACAAAGCTAAGCTTTAGAGTCAATACTAAAGCACCTACATACACTCTCACCTGCCACTGAAAAGTTGTTGAGCGGGGGGGAAGTCGAGTCCCCAAGATCCGGCTTCTCTTTGTAACCAATAAAGGAACCGTCGCTCTTCAAGATAAAATACCGTGGCCTCCATGTTTTAATATATTCACCTAGAGATAAAGTCAGACACATACATGCAGCTTAAATACAGGAATGCTTTATTGATCTCGTGAGACAAATCTTAATTTCCAATGGACTGCTACATTTTTCAAACCAATCAATAACAATGACTTGTACTTCCTGTATCAGTTACCTCTCTTGTGGAGCCAGCCCTCTCTGACGACAGTGACCTCAGTCATGGCTGGAGGGGGGTTTCAGAGAGGGGCAGGAAGTTGGGGAGGGAAGGGCTGTAAAATGTCTTTCTTCAATTTCTTTAACTCTCCGTCGAAAGAAGAAAATCTGAACCGAACCTATGAAACAAAAACAAATTAGCAGAAGGAAAGTTGAGCAAAGAGTGTCTGAGCAACATGCTTTCAAGATAATAGCAGTGAAGCTCCGCCTACTTCCAAAAAAGGGCGGAGACTTCAGCACAATTAATATTTACAAGAGCCTATATCGTGCTATTCTTAAGCCTTTCAAAGTAAACTTTAAATATATACATACTACTTAAAACTACTCAAAAAAGTTTTTTTTTTGTGCAAAAAAAATTACTTTTAATGGTACTCTGTATTATTACTTTTACCTTTTATGCTATTATGGTAAAATTTCTATGTTATTATTAGGGGTGTGCCAAAATATCGATATTGCGATATATTGCGATATTTAGTCCTGCGATCGATTCTCGATGGGTTCTCACCAAGTATCG
>NC_050525.1:14728667-14732745 GCF_002922805.2 Oryzias melastigma
CCAATTTTCGCAGTATCGCGATATTATCGATATCGTGAGCCATGTATCGCGTATCGTATCGTGATGTACCCAGTGATTCCCAGCCCTAGTTATTATGCTAACTTTTATGCCATTTTTTTTTTCTTTCTGAACATGCGACTGCAAAAACACTCTGGAATTTTGTTTGTGCATGTAAACATGCCACAATGACAATAAAGCCGATTCTTGTTTTTAAATCCTGGGTGTTGTCCTGGGGACAGTCCTAGCAGCGCAGGCTCTTCCTGTAAGGGTCCTTTCCTCACTTTGTGACATCACAATGTGAGAACCCTCTTGGCTTTGTGGATTGGGATGAGCTAGTGCTAAGAGAAGAATGCTCAGATATTCGTGAATTAGGCAAAAATACGACTGGGAGTGTTTTTGTGAGGAATTAACATTATAATACACTCAAAAAAGTTGATTTTGCATGGCCCTTTAATATCATTTTGTTCATAAAATGACAACAAAATTGATTAATTATAAGTTAAATAAACTGTATTTTTACATTAATATTTGAGAAACACCACTTCAAATACTCATTTCAACCTAATGCTAAAGTGATTTTTAGTTCTGGCAAGAGAGGACACATTTGAGTGAAAGTACTAGAGATGAGCAATATATCGGTTCCAGTATTGTGCCTGACAATTTATGTATAATTTGAGTTTATCGGTCTTTTATTAAAAAAAAACAAAAAAAAAAAAAACACATTATTCTGACTTTATTATGTAAATGCATACTTGTTCCTAATAGATCCCTGGCACTGGGAAGCTAATAGCACTTGTGTCTAATAGTCAGTAAATGGTCTGAATGTTTTCCGATATATTTCCAAAGTTTTAAAGTGATTCCTGATCCTAGTTTCGGACAACATGACGATATATATCGTGTGGGCGATAGAAAAGTGTCCATCTCTTCTATTGTTTCTATCATTTTTGTTTATTTTCATTCCTGAACTTTTGTGCAAAATATATTTTCTTACTAACAATTAAAAAACTGTTGAGCACTTAAAATTTGTTTCTAATTTGTGACAATTGAGTTGCATGTTACTTGAAAATAATTAACACAGAGAAAAGTTAGACTTTTTTTCCCCAGAGAATAACTGAAAATATGATTTATTTTGGTATATTGTGATATGTATTGTTATTGTGATATAAAATCAATTATATTGTGATGAAAAGCTACTTTTTCCTATGCGGTTCTTTACTTTATGTTAAAAAGGTCAAGTACAACTTGATTGCACAGTCAAAGAAAAGTTGTACATTTCTATTAAAGAGAAAAAAAAGACCATCTAAACTTTGTGCTTTTAAATGTCGGTATCGGCAATTATCGGCTATCGAAATATCGGTTATCGGCCTAAATGATATTGGCTCATCCCTAGAAATTACTTTTTAAAAAGTTTAAGTTTTTAATCCTCTGTTTATCTTGTTATATAACAGAGTTTGTCAGGAGTTTTGAAACCATGCCAGATTGTGTGCTAGCCCCGTCAAAGTGAGAACGGTCTCCCCTTTAGCGTACCGGAGTGAACAGGCTGCATAACGTCCCTCACGTAAGACCGTGACCGAGAGTTCACGAGTGTTAACGACGTGGGTTCAAACCCCACACTTCGATGAGCGCAGCACGGACGTCAGAGGACCCACTTCACCGCTCAGGTTTCCCAATCTGCTGTCTTTGACCGTCTGCCACTGAACGCAGGCAGGCTGCTGTTAGCTTAATGCTAACACTCCCAACCCGAACCAACCAAAGTGGGCTAAAGTTGGAAAAACTAGCGTCAACTTACCGGTAGTAGTTCCGTAGACTTTTTTACGGTTCGTGAATATTTTAGAATTCCCGACACACTGAGCTATGACTTTCAAACCACCACACGCGTCCTCTGAACTTCTTTTAATATCTTTAAAACAAGCGAAATGCATTAACTAAAGCCTTAACAGCCAAACTTGTCCTCTCTACGAGCGACTTTAACGCAATTTTCCGCTCTGTTAACCCCGCCTGGCACTGGTTGGAAAGCGTTCTAGCTGGTAAACAACTGTCTCGTTTTAGCCACCATGGACCGAGTTACACTGGGGTAGTTTTTAGAAGGCAGTTCAAACGAACAAACAAACAAAACAAACCCGGCTTAAAAGTTCACGAGTCACGTGCACGTAATGGAATAAAACGGTTTCACGCACATTTCACAGATTTTCTCCCGCGTTGCTCTCTTCTCTTTTTTTCTTCCAGCGCAGTCGTGTGCCAGGTTCGGTTCGGAGCAGGCCGTCCAGACAGGAAAGTTCACTGCACTCTTCTTCATGCATCGTCGGGTCAACGCTCGCTCTTCTGTTGACGTAGTGCGCCATCTGCCGGCGGGAAAGGGAATTTCATGTTGAAAGAGATGTGAATGAAGATTTTCTGGTCTTTTCATGGATACAGTTTTCTGCTAAAAGCAGAGGCGAATTTAGCATCTTGGGGGCCCCCGGGCGAACAATAACATGGGATCCCCTGCTGTGGTTAGATCCATAATTTATAAATAAATACATAAAATATTTTTTAAAAAACTTACCAGTAGGGTACAAAAAGTTGTCAAATAACTTTCCCATCGGTCCATTGTCAGACAACGTCAATGTCAAGAATCCAAATGTTTGATAAACATCTAAAATAGTGAAATCACATTTAAATATAAAATATTTTTTGTAAATTATTTTTCTTAAATGACATATAAACTATTGAATGTGCTCATTTATTTCCTACTTACTTTCTATAGGAACAAATGATGATCTTCTGTCTTTTCTTTAACATGGCAGATTTTACTGAATACGGGAAAATAAACAAAAATCCTTGAATGATAGAACAAAACAGTGCAATATTGGTAGGTGTTAGAAATAAAAATAAAGAAAGATTCTAAAAATTACCATTTTCTGCTTGTGCCATGCTTGTCTAAGCATGGCGCAAGCTGACATCATATGTTGTTGTAACCAGAATAGAGACTGAGACTGTTCGTGAAAATTCATCTGGCATCATGCGGCTTCCTGATGCACCACACAGCAAAAATCACAACACAATGCAGAGCAGAGGCGAAAACGGTCACACCTGGTGATAACCAGGAGAACCAGAACATGCCTGCATTGTGGCCACTTTTTTTTAAGGAGATTTGGCCCCATTGTTTTTAGTAAGAAACGTAGAAATCCAAGAAATGGTGGATAATTCCATGCTCCCAACTTTGAGGTAACAGTTTAGTAATGGTTCGTTCCATGACTGGACACCAATGAACCAAACAAACTCCATTAAGACAGGAATTGTTTGGTGTAGGAGCATTCCGCAGAATCCTGATATCATCCAAATAGATGTGGAATGAATCAGAGTGAGGACTCTGAGCCAGCCCTCCAAAATTTGTTACATCTCCAAAGGACCAGAAAATCCCCTAAACACACATCTGC
Organism: Oryzias melastigma; assembly: GCF_002922805.2. Taxonomy (NCBI): domain Eukaryota; kingdom Metazoa; phylum Chordata; class Actinopteri; order Beloniformes; family Adrianichthyidae; genus Oryzias; species Oryzias melastigma. The sequence goes on from NC_050525.1 coordinate 14,732,087, forward strand.
ACATGTGGAATGCCTTTCCTAAAGAATTGAAGATGTTGCAAAGGGTGAGTCAGCATCACAGAAAACGCCATGGATCACAGGCAGACCAAACAAACCTTTCAACATCTTTTCATTTTTATTATTTGTACAGCCAAAGCTGAAAAAAAAGTTACAGAGTTTGTTCAAACAGCAACTTTTTAAACCCACTATCAATGAATTCACATGATCATCCAAAGTGACAAATCGAGGACTCATCTGGGTTAGGATTTTACAACGTATGGGGCCCCTTAAGGGACATTGAAAAAAAACAAAACAAACAAAAAAAAAAACAGTTACTATCTTGTGAGCCCAGGTGAAAGCAGGTGAATCCCCTGGGCCAAAACCTCATGTCTCTAGAACTGGTTTAAGTTCAGAGATAGTTTGGGCTAGTCTGACTCAAAATTAGGTTATACGTTTTAAACCCATGTGTTTTGTTGGGGAATGTATCTTTATATGCGTCATCTTTTATCGTTCGCCATTTTCTCCACTGGACAACCTGGTAAGAGATCGTTGAACCTGTTCTACTAAAGTGGAAATAGATGGATAGAAAGACTTAACACACTTTAGGAGTTTTAAGGTCTCAAGCTTTTTTAAAATGTCATACTTGATTTTTTGTTAGCTTTTTTTAAAATTTTCATTGA
>NC_050525.1:14732963-14736103 GCF_002922805.2 Oryzias melastigma
TCATTTCTTTTATTAGTTTATAAGGCCTCAATATGTTTTATTGTATTCGTTTTAATATAGAATTTCCTTTTGCACAAAGTTAAAGTTCCTCCCCACATAGATTAAAATGTTGACACTGTTGTAAAACATTCTCAGAGTCAGTAGGCACTTCCTGATGATGTTACCATACATGGAAAACTTGACAATGAGATGACACTTACGCCATGTGATGAATACACATGAGTAACAATAATTGAGAACACTTTAAGAGCACACATTTAGTCGAGTTCCATGTGTACGTGCATTCATGACCAAAAAGAAAAACTCGTTTTGATTGTCGCCTTCAAGTTTTCTTCTTGAAGGAAAAAAATGGCAAAACTGAAAGTGAAAAAAAGCAAAAAATGAGCCCTAGCTTTGGATTGACACAACACCGGCGTGACCTCAATACGCTCTTTGAGGCTGTCAACAGACTTCACCCTCCAGATTGGCTTTTTGCATCTCCTGGATCATTGCTGCAAAAGACAATAAGCAATTAATGCCTGAAAATATGTTCTTCATTTGTCTGATTAGGCAACATCTATGATAGAACTCACCAGTTATAATCTCTTCCTTCATTTTTTGGATTTCTTTTCTCACTTCTTCAATGATTTCCTATAAAAAAAAAGGTTGCATCATGTTTTTAGATCATTTAACAGAAACTGAAGTTGGATCTTTTCATAGGTCTGCGTGAAATGTACCCCATTACAACAAGGGGAAGTCTAACTTTGCATCAAATTCTGCAACAGCTTCTTGTAATTAATGTTATAAAGAGAAAAAAAACCTAAAGAAATCTTCCTTGTTCATTGAAATTAGGACTCTAACCTGTTTGAAGCGCTCCATATCAGGACTATTGTCTGCACCGTCAGCGGTCTTCTTCCCAGTCTTAAGTCTGCACAAAGAAAGGAGTTATTTATTCTCAGTCAAAGAAAGATTTTTGCTTATAAGAGTTGACCAGAGGATGCAGCATCAGAAGCACTATGAATCTAGGAAAAGACGAACTAAGAGTTTAACTGAAGCAGAGTGAGCACAGTGAGCATGCTTAGTTCTCTAAATAGGTTAAATCCAGGTGACAGCTTGTGTTTCAGCAAAAGCAACCACTTCCTCAAAACAAGTTCCTGCTTTGAGTATCATTTAGCTACCTTCCAAAATACTTCTGCTTTGATATGCAGTGGCACATCAAAGAGCCCATTGTCAGCTTACAGACAGACTTCATGAGCGTCAGCCATCCGGTTCAAGTCATCGAGAAAACTTCATGCTGGCGGCTTTGCACTGCGGTGGCGGCGTGCGGCTGAGAAGCAGACAGCTTGAACATGTTCCCCAAATTGTAGAAGTGTAGAGAGCTTCATTTGCAAAGGCCAGCATCAGAGAAGCAAGAGGTCTGGAGTGCTATGTAGCTGAATCTGCGAGCATCTCTAAAGCAGAAGCCACCCATATAGCAGCTGGGGTCTATGGCTTTGCTGGTACCTGGATGCTGGAGTGGCAGCAGAGGTAGGGGACTGGCATGTGACGGGGCTGGAGCTTGGGCTTGAATCTCTTTGAGTATTGATTGAAGACTTGAGCCTGTTATAAGCATGAAGTTTTTCTTTGGACATCTCAAAAGAAAACATTGGGATTTGTGTAATGCAGTGGAGTCACTCGCCAGGCTTCAAGGGGCCGGCATCCTGCTGGGTTTTTAAAAAATCTTTCCTCATTTGCAGCTGATTACATGGATCAGGTGGCCAATAAGGAGCTTCAATGACAGATTAGTTGGAAAACATGTAGGACACCAGCCCTCGAGGCCTGGAGTTTGAGACTTGTGATGTAATGATCTGTTTCGTACCTGGGCATGGTGGCGCATTTATCTCTCGGCGGGTTGGCTTCTGATGAAACAAATATTTGTACTTATTTCATGTGTTATTACAAAAAATGAAGTACATTTTTCTTTAAAACTGCTCGACTTTGGAGTTAAGCACGAGTTGAGAAAGTTTACTCACCTGCTTGTACTGATGATTTTGAAACTGAAGAGTCACATTCATCCTACAGACGAGGGCATAAAAACCAAATTAATCACCCAGCTTACAAAGACCTAGCCAGCAAGGCTAAGTGGGGCCATTTGGTATTAAAGTGGGCAGAAAATGTGAGCCCCGATTCGGTTTATGTGGCTGTCTGACCTGTGTTTACTCGCTATGCTAGTCAGCCTCCCAGTGGACACGTAGCATGCTAGCTAGCTCTACTGTAGTGAGTTTCACTAGTGCGAGTTCCGCTATATCAAGCTAGCGAGCACCACTGTAGTGAGTGTCACTGTTGCAAGCTCCGCTATATCGAGCTAGCAAGCTGCGCTGTATTGAGGTAGCGAGCTCCACTGTAAAGCGCTAGCGAGTTCCACTGTAGTGAGTTTCACTGTTGCAAGCTCCGCTATATCGAGCTAGCAAGCTGCGCTGTATTGAGGTAGCGAGCTCCACTGTATAGCGCTAGCGAGTTCCACTGTAGTGAGTTTCACTGTTGCGAGCTCCGCTGTATAGAGCTAGCAGGCTCCGCTGTATCGAGTTAGCGACTTCTGCTGTATAGCGCTACCGGGCTCCACTGTAGTGAGCTCCACTGTTGTGAGCTCTGCTGTATCGAGCGAGCGATCTCCGCTGTATCAAACTAGCAGGCTCCGCTTTATCGAGCTAGCAATATCCACTATATTGTGCTAGCGAGCTCTACTGTAGTGAGCTCTACTGTTGCAAACTTCATTGTATTGAGCTAGCGAGCTGCACTGAAACAAGCTAGCAAGCTCTGCTGTAGCCATCAAGTGAGCCAACCCACTGAGTGCCAATGTAGGGAAACACAGGTGGGGCCGCCACATAAACTGTGGACAAACCCATTCAGGTCCCACATTTACTGCCCACTTTGAAACCATATGGGGCCCATTTGGCCTTGCTGTCTGGGGAATGATCATTATTTAAAATACAAAGAAAAACGTACTGTTTCTTCCTTTTTCACAACCGGCTTGTCTGCAGCTTTCCTTCTGTTGAAGTTTATGACACATTTTTAATACATTTAAGGATGTTATTTTTAATTCAACATAATAATCTAAAACATTTTTTTAAATTAAGGTCAAATTTGCTCATAAATGTCAATTTACCTTCTTGCAAGAATGG
>NC_050525.1:14736189-14786225 GCF_002922805.2 Oryzias melastigma
CGGGGCCGACGCTGCTCCCCCATCATCCTTTACACACAAAAACACCTCCAGTTAGTTGAGGTATCCCATTCATCTTTACAGAAAAAAAACTTTTTATATCCATACAGGTGGATCAACAGAAACAGTAACATTTCCTAAAAAAATGAGAGAATCTTAAAGCTTTTACTGATGTGATGAATCAACGTTGGTTTGACAAATAATGATAAAAAAAACAGTCACCTTTGGTGTTGTTTGGTCTTCATTTATTTGAAGAAAATGTATTTATTTGCAAAAATTTAAAGCATGAATTTCTGACTTTGAAGCTGTATGAAATAGTGCTGGGTGGATCGATCATAAATATCAATATTATCGATCTCAAATTGGTATCGGATTGATACCGGCCCGCAGGTATCAAAATTTCCACTCTAGTTTGAAACTTTTCTGTATTTGCAAAAATGATCCAGCTGAGTTACTTCCTCACCAGTCCTGAGAGATCTCAGCAGCAGATCTCAGTGCCTGTAGGCCATGCATGCATTGTTCACTCTATTTCCAGTCTATTTACATACTAAGCTGTTTTTGACAAGTTACATTTTACCTTATTTATTGTTCTATTTAAAGGCTGATAAGTGACAAATCATTTATTTTTCTACCAGTTGTTTTTTTATTACTTTTTTATTATTCTTATTATTTATTTAAATTTTTTTTACATCATATTTGCTTGTTTATTTGGGTTTTTTGTTTGCTTTAGACTCACTTCCTCACTTTTCATTTAATCTCAAGAAGTTTTTATCTTAATAAATAGTTTTCTATTTATTTGAAAATATTGTCCTAATTCTGTTTTTATGTTCATCAAGTGATTTAAAAAGGGAAATGTACAAAAAAACAATTGAGATTTTGAGGTTCATGTCACATCCACCGCAAAATATCAGTACTGGTATTGATTTTGTCAATATTGACCGCCATCGGATTGGTATATAATCGATACTCAAATGCTCAGTATCGTCCAGCCCTAGTATAGTATAAAACAATATGAAAATGTTGGCAATGTGGTCTTGGTTAACAACAAAACTCTGTTACCAAGGAAAATCCAAATATTTAATTTTGTCGTTTTTTCTTAGTTACATAGACTTGTCCCTCACCCTCTAGGTGAATAATAATAAAATGGTTGCTATGGAGATAAAACCAACAGAAAAGCCGCCATTTTTAAAATGTTCAAGCTTTCACTGATGTGCTGGATGGACATAAAAATCATCACTTTCAGGCTCACTTTTGGTGTTTTCCGCAGTTTGGCTCCTGCCAGTGCTGCAGCGAGATCATTGGCTCCCCCTCCTCCTCCACCTCCCCCTCCTCCTCCACCTCCTCCTCCTCCTCCTGCAGGAGGAGGTGGTGGCGGTGGTGGGATGCCACCTGAAGGTGGTGGAGGAGGTGCAGGTGGACAGGGCCCAGAGGATGGAGGAGGTGGGCCCGGAGGTGGTGGAGGTGCTGGTGGAGCAGGAGGAGCAGCTGGTGGAGGCGGGGCTGCAGGAGCGGCGGGCGGCCCCTGCGAGGCTCTTTCCAGTCGCTCCTTCTCTTGCTGCTCCTGCTTCTGTCGCTCCAGCCTGAAAAGACAAAGCTTTGAGTCAACTCCTCTCTGAAATATGATGATGTGATTCACCCAAAACATGACGCACAGTTTATTCAGCCTCATTCCTGACGAGCTTTAAAAAACGAAAAGTGACAAAATTCTGACATAAATCTAAAGTTTCCTTCATGACAAGTGAATTTTACCTTCTCTGCTGCTCCAGCTGTTGCGCAGACGGCCCGTTTTGTGGTGGACCTGTGAAAATGTATTTAAATTTCACTTAGTATGCTCCTCTCAATTTACACATTAATACATTTAAAATACTCTTTAAATGTGAGTTTAAAGTGGAATCAATTCGATCATATGAGCCTACATCATGCAAGGGTCAATAAAACATTTTTTTTTTCAGAACTATTAAAAATAAAGGTTAATATGGACTACAAGGACCAAAATATTTTTGCAATTCATTTTTTTTTCTATTTGAAGCAAAATTTCAGCCCCGCCACATGATTGAAAACTCACCAAAACTTTTTCACACCTAGCATCTTGTGTGAATATGACATGAATTTTGGACACAGTGACAATCCCCCCAAAATGATGACATCACAGTAAAAGAAACCGCCCAAAAATAGAAGTCGATAGAAATTGATTATGGGGCTCAAAAAAAAAATATTAATAATCCTCTAAGGAATCCAAAACACAAGTGTCTGGAAAATCCAAAGAAGGAAGTTTTAAAATTATTATGGGATGGCCATAGAACCTCCGACTTAGTGGCTATTTTGCAGCAAAGTGCGAAATTATACATTTTTGTACAATACAGTAAAATACTTTCACAAAATTTCACACACATAAGTTAAGTCTACAATCACAACCAAAGTTTAGTTGACCTTTGACCTTGGGAAGTGGCTGCCATCTTGAATTTTCCACAAAAAAAAACAACACCTTTTACTCCTCCAAGAGACTTCAATCTATTGCCTCCTAACTCTGAGCATCATCAGGAAGCTACTATGGAAAATCATTGGTTTTAAAGATTGTGGAAAAGCGTTAGCGTTGCTAGCTCGCGAATGTGGCATTTACTTACTGCACAGATATAATTCACTGGGATATTGTGAATATTTAATACATGATTTTTTGCCTCAAGCTGAATGAAACGATAGGATATAAAAATGTTTGCTGCGAGGTCATGGTTAACAAAGAAACCTCAGTTGCGGCTGTGATGGGAGAGGGAGAATACGCGCACGTGGGAGCCGGTCAAACAACACACAGAGGATGTGTCTGCGTTCTGAAATAAACAAACTGAAATAGACCGCTGCAAGAATGTCGCCTTCACACAGCGGAGGGCTTCTTATCATACAAACAGCTTCTAAAGTCAAGTTTAGTTTCAACTTTACATGTCTATTCTCAAAATGCGGTATTACAATTTAAAAAAACGTCTCCAGCTATTTTTTTCTCCTGCAGGGGCTGTGGTTACCTGCACTCGCAGATGCATTGAGAGTCTCCAAAGCGTGCATCATGGAGCTGGCGAATTGAGAAGCCTCCTCTTTGGAGCCAAAGTTTAACCCCCACACTTGCTTGTGATCTCGCCACTGATGAAAGGTCGGCGTGGCTTGGTTATACTTCATCCCCTTCATGATGGGACAGTTGATCACCACCTGACATGAGCAGAAAGCACAAGTTATCCTTGTTAAATGGTAAATGGCGTATACTTGTATAGCGCTTTCTACCCTCCTTCGAGGGCCCAAAGCGCTTCACAGTCACAGACCCATTCACCCATTCACACGCACATTCACACACTGGTGGTGGCTCCGCTGCCGAACACTGACGCCAACCTCCCACCAGAGGCAATTCGGGGTTAGTGTCTTGCCCAAGGACACTTCGACACATGGGCGGGCAAGGCGGAGTCGAACCCGTTCACTTCCGCCCCTTGTTAATGAAGTTATGTTGCAGATAGAGGACAGTGTAAATGAAATGTTGAGAATGGTGATCTATTAACCCTAACATGAGGTTCTTTAACCCCTCCTTTATGGCCTTTTGGTTGAAGGCTAATAAAATGTTTTCAACTTTAAAAAGTAACATATTTTTCCGACTATGCGGTACAACAAGTCAAACTTTATTCAGTTCACTCACAGACAGCTGAAGTACTGTATGTGTCACTCTGCCAGGCTTCTGACAACAATAGCCATAATAAAGTACATTTTGACAAATTTTTGAGTACCACAGAAAATCAATTTGAGTTCAGTAAACACAACCAGAAGTCATACTTAAGGCATGTAAGGAGGACTATCTTTTAATAAACAAAATTCAAGGATTTGAAGTGCGTCCTTTGGTTAAAAAAATGTGTTAAGGGTCTTTTAGTTAGCTCTGATTTAATTTATTTAGTTACATTTATGAATTTCTGACTGAGATGCACCAACAATGATGAAATAACCTTTTTTTAATCACTGCTGATGTCACACTACATTTGCTGCATTGAGATGATTGTATGTGACACAGAGTCTTTTATTTTGAAAGGAAGTCATGTGAAATTATAACTGCAAAGTTATAAAACAATTTTCTATTATTATTTATATTATTATTAGCATTTTTTTTCTTTTAGTCTGGGTGAGCTTTCATAGAAATTATTTTGTTGAGGACCAAAGTTTGGCTTTTATTTTGCATTATCAGCTTTTTTGAGCATGTATTTAAGGTCTAAACACTAATATAGACCAAAAAAAGCTCATCTTCCACTTAAAGCAGAACTTGGTTATCATGGTAGAAAACTCTATTTACTTTATTAGGGGAAAAGCTGTCAGGCTGAATAAAAAAAAAAAAAAAACTTGGAAATGTATTGGTGTATATGAGGAGGTGAAGATCTTTTAGATAAATTATCATCTTGTTTTATGCAATATGATCCCAAAATGTGCACCAGTAAAGACAGCATGAGCGCAAACGTAACCAAAGTGTTGAATTTTCTAACATTTCTTCATACCTGTTGGTCGGCCTGCAGTTTTCGGCCCACCACTCTGAAGGTTTTTGTTGTTGGGTTGGTATAAATCTGGACCCGGCTGAAGTGGGGAACATCGGATCCGACCGGCACCCAGCGCTTGCTGGCGTCATCGTACATCATGACCGTTGCTTTCACTTGACAAATGCTGGACTCACTGCAGGAGACAATGCACGAGACAACAGAAAAAATCAGATCTAAATATGAAATATGTGGATATTAGGAATCAAAGAAAAGAAAGTGGTTCAATTACATCCATTAAATTGAAGAAGTGGTTTTAAAATGTCTAAATAGAAAGAAATAAACTTAAAAAAGAGTGAAAAAATGCACATAAGTGTTAAAAATAAATAAATAAATATATATATATATCTAAATTCTTACACCAATACGTGAGACGTGAAAATTTTGAGAGCACATCAGCATGAATTCTTAGTAAAGCTTTCACACTTCATCTTAATCTTTGTCTGCTGAGGAGCTGCAGCCATGAAGCTGCAAACCGAGACCATGTCATTCAGATTTTGATGCAAAAGAAGTTCTGCTTTTGGTCGCGCTGTAGAGTTTGTGTTAGCTGGAGTTTTTCTCTAAAACTGTCTGTTAGTGGACCGGGTGATGACTTCCTTTGTCATCACAATTCCTATAAAAGGCAGAGAGTTTCTTCCTTATTTTTCTTGTTATAAATGTCAGTGAAGCATGTTTATTTCATCTTTTTTAATTAAAGCTGCTTGAAGCTGTTTTTTTCTTTCTGCTACTGAGCCAAGTTTTGCAAAAAGTTAAGACTTGAAAGTGTTCTAAAGGTCAAAAAAGCTGTTTCACTTTTCAGTTTCTTAGAAAACGTGTTTATCTATTTAGTACAAAAATGAAACTTCTACTTCAGTATATGTAAGAAGTACTTTTCCCTCTGCAAACATTACAGTATAAAAATAATCTAAATTTAACCCTTTTTTTTAACAATTTGACTACATTTCCACAAAATGGAAAATGCATTTTAAAAGTCAAAATGATTGTGTTTAAAATGTTCACATTTGACTGTAAAGTCACTGAAAATCTCAGTGATATCCAAGAGTAAAGCTAAATTTTGCCACTTATATGCTGAAAAAAATGTTTTGAGATTAAAGTTCTGAATCAGAACGCGTCCTGTGGAGTTTTATTTCTTTTATTTTCAGAACACTAAACCAATGAGTTAATAAAAGGGTCAGAAGGCTGTCTGACAAACAGTTGTTTACTCATTCAAATGCTATGATAGTTTAGTTTATTGATTTGACCTTATAACAACTGACTTTATATATATAGAAAATATCCAATAGAATAGAATATCTTTATTTCTATAGCAGTTTTCACAGAAAGAATCACAAAGTAAATAAAAAGGAGCATAAAATCTAATCAAAACACAGAGAAGGAATAAAATCTAATAATAATAATAATAAAAACTCATTGTAAAAACAAGGACTAAAATCAACTAAAATCTCTCCTGAATGAAAACGTCTTGACCTGAGATTTAAAACAGTCAATTTGATGCAACAACACTGGGAGGGAGTTCCAAAGACGAGGAGAAACGGCGTGAAATGAGAGATCTCTAGTCTTAAAGAAGGTTTTTAGAATGCTTAGTAGATTTTGTTTGGAAGACTTCAAGCATTGGGTTGAAGAGTATGAGGTTAAAAGGTCAGAGACGTAAGTCGGGCTCAACCGTGCAAGGTTCTAAAAACTAAAAGTAGAATTTTAAAATCAATTTGAAATATGGGGATTAAAACGTGGAGGATTTTGAGTTTAAACAGACAAATCTATGGTTTTTGTCTTAAAGTCCCACCGTAATCATCTTTTTTTTTTTAATAATGATGTTTTTAGGAAAATTTGAAAAAAAAAAACTGTTGTTTCCTAGGACACGGTTTTTGCAAAGCGGCAGAAGTTCATCAAAAACTTGCCTTAAAGTTGTGGGTGGGACCGTTGGTGTGGGACAACCCCGCCCCCCTTCCCTCGCCTATTACTGAGAGCAGGAAGCGTGTACGTTCTACCCCAAATAAAGGCTGTTTTTCAAAATGCATTTTTCATCTTCTCCTGATTTGAATAAAGAAATTCTCAGAAATGCAATTTAAGCTTAATTTTCAATATAAAAGTGTTCCTTTAATCATCAGAAAAATGTCACAAGAATATGTTAAAAATATCAAAAACACAATTTTTATCAGTGTTGTTTTATTTTTACTAAAATGACATAAACTTGCCTAGTTTATGTCTGGTATTTTCAGCCTTTACAGCAACTCAAGGATCTACAGAACTAAATAAATACTCAGATGTACGTGAGAAACTTGCAAACCTTAACTGATCTTTATAATCAGCCACAAATGTGTCCCAAATATATAGATACATCTTTTAATTATGTTAGACGAATACAGCAAAAATATTCTGTTGCTGGGATTTTGAATTACACGTTCCATTTTAGGTTTGTGTTTTTGCCAAATCTGAACTGTCCTAACCCCAACCACAGTTTGCACTCCTCCAGTTCCAACTGCAGAAGCTTCAAAGCTTCAGTGATGCTGCTGCTCTGAACGACACCTCGTGCTTCTCCTGTCATGCGTATGAAGATTTTTCCCCCCTTATTCACAGTTTTTGCTCAAAAATGTTCAGAAAAGCATTTATCTACAGAATTAGTTTGCATTCTTTTCAGTTGTTTTTGTGCACCCCTAAACTCTGTGGGAAATCTTTGCTTCCTGCCGAAAAGCTTTTCATGCGTTGACCACTTCCTGTATTCGGTACAGTGCCGTTGAATTTTGATATTTTTCCACTTCAAAATATAAACTTTTCTGCACAAAAGGCGTCTCGATTGAGATGTCACAAACTTGGAGCTTCTTGGGATAACAGATATGTTTCCTTCATGGTGACAGAGGTAAAAGTAGGACAGCTGCTGCGAGCTGCAGATGCAGCAAACAGCAGGAAGTGCTGTCTGGGCTGAGTAACAGTTGAGTCTACTCATTTTTAAAGTCCTCTATAAAACGAATGCTTCAGTAGGATAAATATAAGAGAGAGAACAAATACACTTTTTTGTGTCGCTTGTCTTGACCTCTTCTGCTGGTATCACTGGATTTCTTTAAATTAAGGTCTTAAATGGACCAACAGTGTAAGTGCTCATTGACTCACCCCATGTTGCAGCTGTGCAGTCCAGAGTCTCACTTGCTTTCAAACGGTTTCTTTTCTCCTCTCCGTCACATCTGCTGTCAAACCTGCCGTCATCCGTGCTCAAACACCTCCACTGCCGTCTCTGCCGACTGGTTGCACTTGCACTTCTGCCTCTGTTCTCATTTCCTACACGTTTTTTTTCTCTCTTCCTGTTCTCGCCTCCTTCACTCATTTTTCTAGATTCTCATTTTCACATCCCTCCCTGTTTTTCTGATTCTCAGAGGCAAAGTTCTGATTTATGTCTGCTTTCTTTTTTTCCAGTCCATACGAGAGAGTTTGTTGAGTGGGCAACAGATTTTTCTGCACTTAACGCTATCTGCATGCATAAGTCGAGTGTAGTGATGAAGGACAACACCTTTTGTGTAGGCTGTGTCTAAAAGCAGCGATATTTAGACTAATGCTGATAAAGAGCTCAGTCTGTAGCTGCACATGCTCTTCACTTAAAACAACAACTTTGGACAGTTTTATCCAAAACTGATGTAAGTCAAATGTAGCCCTTTTTGTTTTGCAAGTGTTTGTGTTGCATACGGAAGAACTTCAAATTTTTCTGAGTCATGCTGTAAAAAGGAACCTGACAAACTAATAAAAACAAGTTCAACAGTTTATGCTGCAGTTCCTGTCTCTTTGATGGGTATCCACTTGTAACGGAATGTTTGATCGGCACAACGTTAAAGCTGGGATTTTGTACACTGTGATTTATATAGTCGCACATCATCATTTTAGAAGAATAGAACTTCTTCAAAGACATGAACCTAACTTGAGTTATTAGATAAAACAAGCCACATCATGAACGTTAAAGATCCACTCTCAAGAAAATTGTGTTTTTAATGTGTTTTTGTGGCATTTTTCTGATGATGGAGGGCAAATGTTAAGAAGATTAATCTTAAATTTGCATTTCTGGGTATTTCCTTATTCAAGTTGTCATGAATCAGGAGCAGACAAAAAAAGAGCATTTCTGTGATGTAGAAAACACACTGGGTAGGCCACAAGCTCCCTGCTAGATTCATGAACGTCTTTGTTTTATGCATCCGAGCGGGGTTCTGGTTTAAAACTGTGCGGCTGGATTGCTGCAATATTTTTTGAAACATTATCAAAGTGGACTTTATATAACCCTACTATCCTGTAATTACTTTAAAAATGGCTAAAATGTAAAAAATAAAGAAGGTTTAAATTGTTTTAGAGTTAAGTCTCCACCCTCTGTTTCTAAATTTGACCCAATAAGAAGATAGAAATACATTTTTTAAAACTTTTTGGGTGCAGTACAGCTTTTGGTGCAGGTCAGATTATGTCCAAATTCCCACCCCTATCCCTAACTACTAAAAATATACAGTGCAGGATTACCTAGTGCCCTGTATTTGTTTTGTTTTTTGACGTCACAGATTTTATAAAGTGAAAATTCAATAACCCCCAGAGGAGCTGGAGGAAGTGGCTGGGGAGACGGAAGTCTGAGCATCTTTGCTTAGTCTGTTGCCCCAGCAACCGGGTCATGGATGAACGGAAGAAGATGGATGGAAATCTAATCAATATGAGCATTTTAAGAAGGTTATGTAGAAATCTTCTCTGTTCTGATGATGAAAACGTTAATAATTTAGTACAAAATTACAGCTAAACAATTATTTTTTTTTAAAAATTGTTCAAATGCAATGCATTGTGGTCTATATTTGCTATTGTAGTGAGCACTGATGCACATTGGTTTTTCACAAAGACTTCTGGGAAATTTCTAGGCCACTTGATTTTGGAATTGTAGATATGGACAGCACAGAAAAAATGGCGAACACATTACATAGTAAGTAGGAAAAAAAAATTCAGAGATAACCTTAGACTTTGAACATGGCTGCAGACAATAAAATGGCGCCCAGACACACCCCTCCCCCTATTTTGGTTGGAATATACCAATATGGATATGGGTTTCTTTTCTGTTTTAAGCTTTTAACCTTTAATATCGGAGGTGTCTCTGTCAAAGCCTGCTACCCTTTGACATACCAGAACTCCTAACACAACCAACATGAATCAACTAATATAGGCTAAACACTGGAGTTTAAGCTAAAAGGGTTAACAGTTTTACAAATCAGAATACTTTTGTTAATATTCTTTGGAAAGAAATACTTTTTTCCGTTTTTTGCTCCATTTTAAGCTCATCTTGAACACTAAACCATTCATTTAAAGTAAAACTAATAAAAAGGTGCTTCAATTATGAAATCTTGTGTAATTTCTGCCATTTTGTCCGCAGTGAGGTCACCCTCGAGCTGATGGGAAAGCAGCCTCCTGTGGTCATTTGAGGAACTGCAAGCTGGCATCAAATTTGGGAATGGAAAGTGACGTTCGGCTATACCTCCTCTTCCTCTTCCTACATGTAAAGTACCCTTTTAGATGTTTCTTCCATAAATTGCTGATTTTTATTAATTTTTTTTGTCATCAGGAAAAAATATTTGGAACATTTCAAAGCCGGTTCCTCAGCCTACCTCTAGCTCCTCCACTGATCTGTGTGTCAGTACTGGGAGATCTCTGATGGTTTCTCAGTGGGACAGTTCCTCTGCAGCTCAAACATCAGCACGCTTGTTCACACGGTCGGCTCCACAGGCAGCTGAACAGACATCAAACCATGTTAGGGAAGTTGACTAGCTAAGCAGAGGCATTTTGCTGGTATATAAATATTGTACAACATGCAAGCGTGTCGCTAGCCAGCTTATGACATACACATGCAGTATCTCAGGGTTAAGAAACTTTGATGCTGTACAACACTTCGATGGTTACATCATTCCTGTTCCCAAGTCTTTACACTGGCATCCAGTTAAATATAGAATTGATTTTAAAGTGCTGCTGCTGGGGTATAAATCATTCAGTGGTCTGGGACCTAAATACTAGTCAGATCTGCTAATGGGACACAACCCCAGCAAGACCCCGAGATCTGCGGGAGTAGTCCGCCAGTAGAACATCATGGAGGAACCAACTGCTTTTCATACATCATTTTTTTGGTGTTTTATTTGCGTTTCTGTGAAACTGTCTCGCCTTTGTTAGAAGGCCTTATAGGCCAACCACTAAAATGAAATCCTAAGAAGCCGACTTTTTTTTTTTTTTTTTTTTTTTTAATGAAGGCTAAAAATGGAGCACAGATTTTTACAGGTTTGACCACTTCAACTCTCTTTGCTTTGTGTGCCTTCTTGCTTTCAAGTGTTTTCATATGACTGTAGTCAAGATGATCTCATTTAGTTTAAATGCTTGTGCTTCTATTTTATAAGGTTTCTTGTATTTTATTATCGAGTGTTGTGAGTTGCTCTCACCTGGTATCATCTTAACCATATGAACTTTTTCTCTTATTCAGAATTATTTCACACCAGAACAGATTCTAGTGCTGAAGGCCACGTTAGGAATTGGAAGTGTTGGAACCAACTTGCAGAAACTGGACTAAACAAAAGCCTAGTTTTCACTGAGCGGTCTGGTTCGGTACGGGAAGAAATGGTACCTTATGGTCCAGTTAATTCTGATGAGCGTTTCCACTCAGTTAAACCTCACTCCCACTGAGTGGTTTATTTTTATGGTGCACGCGTGGTGTAGACCGCTAGTTTGTAATGCGACGACTACAAAAGCAACAACAATGGAGGTCATCCAGCAGCTCGTCTTTTTCTTGATTTACTTTTGATACATCGTTTGAAAGAAAATTGTGGGTGAATACCGCCACTGGAAATGTTAGCTTGAATGAGCTATATTGGTGCTTTCTAAAGTCGTCTTTCTGCCAGTCAATGGGTGGCTATAGCGACTCCGCCTCAATTGTTCTGTTCCGTTTTTAATGGGTTCATTTTACAATGGAAACGCTCAAAATACCGGACCGTACCGGACCGCTCAGTGGAAAGGAGGCTTAAGTAACAGAATTATTGTATAAACAATTAAACTGAAACATGACACAAAACCATAAACACAGGAGAATAAAATCAGGTTGAGACAGAGGACCTGATCATTCCAAACTGAAAAGATGAACAGCTGAGTGTAATAAACACAAACAGCTAAATATTTACTATTAACTATTAGATCTGGTGACTGTAGAGGTCAACAGGAGGAAATAGAGCAAAACAGAAGCGCAGAACAGCACTAATAAAATCTGCAAAAGGGAACAATTCTTACTTGCTATGTATTCTCATTTTTATTCCAGCAGAAAAAGTGGCCCATGTTTACACAGCTGAGAATAAAAAATGTTGCTAGCATAAACAATTTTTCATAATAAATAAAACGTACTATTATGATGATTACAACCAATCAAAGGTAAAAATATCCTCATTTCATTATGTTTTCTCAATTAGTTTTGTCTCTAAGAAGTTTAAGTAAATAGATGTTTGATCATTCTTGTGTGTCTATATATATTTATATATATAAATATATATGTTTACTGATTTAGCCTATTTTGAATTGTGGTTGAATGTTATTTCATAACCTGATCTCCCGTATTGAAAACATCTTAACTTCAGTTCTGAATTGAGATTTCTTGAATATTTGTAAAATTATGAGAAAAAATGTTTAGTAACATAAGACAGGACTTGTCTAAGATATCAGTTCTAGGCT
Source organism: Oryzias melastigma (assembly GCF_002922805.2). Taxonomy (NCBI): domain Eukaryota; kingdom Metazoa; phylum Chordata; class Actinopteri; order Beloniformes; family Adrianichthyidae; genus Oryzias; species Oryzias melastigma. The sequence continues at coordinate 14,748,435 of NC_050525.1, forward strand.
ATGTTCATACCACCCTCTGGAACGTCCGTTCAAGCGGCCACCTGAGCCACTTGGCCACTGAAAAATCTATGTAGAGGCACATAAATGTCCTGTTTGGGATTTTGCACTCAAATCTCTTGCGTTCATGCATCACTATGCACCTATTCACGACCATTCTATGCTTTTACGTAAAAAAAAAACAACACAGCTTTTAGCTGAAAGCCAAACCAGGTCAAACTTTGACCAATCAGGGACTTGGATTTAGCAGTGACGTATGAATGGCGTCCTTTTTAATTCACAGAAGTATCAACCGTTTGAAAACTGATGGAGGAGAAATTAATAATTATGATTTGTGCCCAGCTGAAGTTATATGACAATAAGTTTTTCATATATTGGACTAGAGTTGGGAAAGAAATAGTGAGATTTTTTACCACTTTGACTTTTTGTACCAACCTTCCACTAACTGTAGGTGCCGGACATGTGCTAGTAAACAGTTGAAAAAGAAGAAGAAGCCCTTCCCTGCTTGTCCAGTGTGAACACCATGAGGTAAACGAATGTTCAAGAACCTGCGTTTAGCACGTTTGTGTCCAAAGCTTCAGACAGGAATCCTTCCTGAAGGGAGAGAAGACACGAGTAGAAGAAAAAACCTTGAGCGGTGGAAACAAGGAGTGACATGAACATGAGTCATACCAGGAGTGCAAACACGTGAGCTGGTGGAGATGTGAAGCTGCAAAAGAGAAGAGGTGAAGACAGTGCAGGTGTTCACTGTCAGTGTGAAACTGAGGTGAAGAGGCGATACGGTGCAGAGAAGTGTCACGAGAAATGTTGTAAAAGAGAATGACACAGAGCATTTTAAAAAGTGGTGGGAGCAACTTTGGTGTATGTTTTACAGAGAACGGCTTAAGGAAAAAAGACAATATTAAAATAAACCAGAGAACAGTGGTGGTCTATGAGAAACATGGAGATACATGGAGAATACTACAAAGAGATCAAAAGATTAGGAATATGATGAAAGTTTAAATTAACAAATTGCATGAAATAAGTCAATAATTATTGTGATAAAACACGTGAAAAAACCTCCTTTTTAACACATTTTACACTAAACTTCTGAGTAGTGCATACCCTTCAGTAACTGTTCACACATTTGTACACACAAACACACATGTGTGTTAACTGATAACCAGTATATGTGCGACTGGCTCAGTGAGTGTTGCTAATTTCCCCTAAGCTTTCACCATCTCTACAGTTCCTCCTGTGAGTCCTCTAATCTACAGCAGCTTAAATTACCATAAGATAGACAATATATAATAGACCACACACTAATAATATGTACGCCACACACAGAGTATGAATGTAAAACTCACGCTAGCAGCTTTACTGAAGCACGTTCTGATAGCTCATCACATTAAATTTTTAGTTGTTTAACTTTAAATGAAGCATTTAACAAAATCTTTTAAATAATTTACTTTTTAAAAAGGGCGTCTATTTCCTTTACTTAAACATGAGACAAAAACAAAAAAAGTTGAAGAAACATTGTTGAATGCAAGTTAATCCGCTGACAAACCACTGCTAAAACGCTTATGACAGTCAAAAGACCACAACAGGGGGGTATTTTAACCCGTGATGTTTGCACTTTGCAGCCGTTCAGCAAACTGTTGTGTGTCGGAAAGGAGAGTTATCCACATATCATGTATTTGATTTATTTGTAAAGTTTAAATTTACAACAGACTTCAAGGGTCCAAACATGATTGTGGAAATTTAGGTTTGTCCAGCAGATAAACCAGAATTTAATCTTTCTGCAATAGAAGTAGAAGTTAGTGTCTCCAATGGTGGAAAACGTTCATCAAGAGGAGAAAGGCGCTCTGTGTCACTGAAATGTTCGAGACATAACAGCTGGATCGTTTTAGGAATTTTTCAGGTTCACTGACCAATAAGCTTATCAAATATGAAAGTTTCAAGGCGTTCCAGAAAGGTTGCATCTTGAATCTGCAAGAATACAAATTGTAATTTGTCTTTGCCTTAAAATTGACATATTAACTCAAATGTAACAGTAAAAGAGAAGAACAAATGTGACCTTAGGGAAAGTTTTGAACAGTCTGATTAAAGATCCACTCCAATGAAAATGGTGTTCTTGTAATCTTTTCTGGCAATGGAGGACATATATGAAGAAAATTAAAACTGTGTTTCTGAGTATTTCTTTATTAAAATCATCAAACCTAATTTTGTGTGTGATTGTTTCTGTCTTGTTGTGTATTGTTTGTTTTATGTTCTGGAGAGCAGCAACCTGCTTAAAACCAGTTTTAAATTTGTTTTAATAATAATAATCATAATAAAAATCATCATAATAAATCAGGAGCAGAAGAAAAATGGTATAGCAAAATCTTGTTACTACGGCAATCCACAAGCTCTCTGATCCGCTCCATTCAAAGCTGTTGAGGGGGGCTGTAAGCTAGCAGAAGAACATGTGAAAGAAGGGATGATGGGAAGTGAGTGCAAGCTTACTTCCTGCCACAACTTGGAGGGGAAGATCTGATTAATTTCTTCTGCCACCTTACAGAAGCCATGTCCTAGAAAACCCTTTTTTTTAATTTAAGCTAAAATAGCATAATCATCATTAAAAGACCACTGGGAACAATTTTAAAATAGATCAAAAAATGATCAAAGAGGGACTTAAAATCAGTAAAACATGTGTCTAACTTTAACCGGAGTAGTCTAAATTTAAAATATCACTAATCTATGAGAAGAATAAATGTGGCCTTCAGGAAAGTTTTGGACCGTCTGAATAAAAAGAGTTAGAAGGATCCTAAAAATATAGATACATAAACTATTAGTTATAAAACACTTTAATAACATCAAACAGCATAAAACAAACATTAACTCCTTTACTTTTATTAATACAAACATGCATCAAACCTCTTTGGCTTTAAAATCTACAAAAAAGTAAAAACGTGGGTTTTTTCTTTGCAAATTCTGGCATCAAGGGGTTAAAAGGACTCGCTCTGGTCACGGTGAGTGAGTCAGACTTACTTCTGCATCACCCTATTTTAAAGCTTTACATTAGGAAGTAAAGTCATTCAGGTACTTACTGTGTGGGCATCATTTAATTTTAACTGCAGGCCTACATCCTCAAAACTAAAAAAACAAAGGAACTTACAGTCTAAGTTCACTATATTTGTTTCTTTATTACTGTGGGTCACAGGAAGTCAAATATTTTACCTTAACTTTGCACTAAATGACAGAATCGCCCAAATATATATTCAAATATACATATATTTTCAGAAAACTCTTACATTTTATAGAAATAACCTTTAAGATTCTGATTCAGTCAGTAAAAAGATATTTCAGGTGACGCCTCACCCCCCCACAGACGCTCTCCTCTGATTGGTCCGCTTTGAAGGGTATAACATATGGAGGAAGGAAGGTGCTTTATCGTCTGGAGGCGTGGCCTACCGGTTTGTATGTTCACGGAATATTTCAGCAGTGTTGTAAATCTGCTCGAGTTAAAACAAAGATACTGTTTGTTCAGTCAAATATCTTTAAAAAAATTACAATATGTTAGTATTAGAACGTTTTAACAGAACTTTTAGTTTTAGCATTTTGCTGTAAACATGTGATCTCCTTCTCGAGCTGCTGTATTTCCTTTTTGGGGAACAAATCAGAGATGATGTCAGCAATTCAAGGCCTCACTTCAATAATTAAAAGAGCACTGAGAACATGTTTACAATAGAAGATGATCAGGGTTAATCGTTACACCAATAACAAAAGACAAGAATGTCGAACTTTAACATGAGCAGCCTAAATTTAAACTTTCACACCTCTATGCACGAGTGGCCAGTGATGCATTTTTATAGCCAGACTTTCTGTAGAAGTTTCACTTACAGAAGTATCTGCTTCGACTTTAACAGAATGCTTTGAAGGTTAGAAATAAAACCTTGAGACGTGACGGGCAGATGAACCGAGAAGTCATCTGCACTGAACGCATTTAACTATCTTAAAATTAAAAAAAAAAAAAAATCTGTTTCGATTCAAATTTGTTGTAACTTGGTGACTTCAAAAGGTTTTTGTCTTAGAAACTAAATTTAAAAACAGTGTCAGGATTGACACTTTACCTTATATCAACTGGAGCTCAACCTTAGACAAAAAATAAATAAATAAATGCTTCAAAAGTGCAAATTTTAGGCACAATATCATAGATAAATTAACAATTTGGACAAATAAAATGCTAAATTAACCAGTGATGTTTTGCTGGAACCCTTCAGAACCCAAGAACAGGTTTCTTCTGGGCTTTTTAAGTTAATTTGACCCTTTTTTTTTTAATAGCAGCACATTAAAAAAAACTGGGTAAATTTGATCTTGTGTGTTATTTTCGTTGTGACTTTTTTTTTATTAAACTGTCATGAGGCTGAATTTGAGATTTTCTGACATTTTGATGTTAAATTGATTCAGCAAAGAAAGCAAGAAGCTTTAACAGGGTTACTACACGTTTCTTCATGTTAAATTTAAGACGTTTTAAGCCCACGCATGTCAAAAATGTAAAATTTCTCAGTCTATTTTCCATTTTATTAATTTACTCAGAATTAATGATCAAAACTAGCTTCTTATCTGGTTTGTGCTGTAATGATTTTACGCTCATCTTTTTTCAAACAGGGATTGGGAATTCAGCGCATTAGTGCATGATGTAAATTATTGTGGTCAAAAAATATCAAGCAGAACAATTTCTAAGCCCAAGATATCAAACTTTGACTTTTTTTCACGGCATTTTAAGGTATTATTTAAATATGTCCAAAACATTTCAACCTTTTTACTGATAAATATTGGAAAGCTGTTTTTTTTCGCACCTTATAGGTTATACATTCACAACTTGTGTAAAAATGTGCGAGAACTAAAAGCTTTTTATCAAATTCTATTCCTCAGAATTGAAAATGCCTCCTGGAGGGGTCGAAACATCTTCAAATTACAAAAACAAATTTTTAATAACATTTTCTAAATATCTCACACACAGAAACCCAGAATGTTGGAACTTTTCTGATCTTTATTTTAAATTTAAACTCTTTTTTCCTGTTATTTTTATAGTCCCATTTCTGCTCCATTTGTTCCCTTCGTAAACAAAGCGACTTCTTCAGTTTAATCAAACTTAGCTTTATTAAACTTTAAAGGAATATACAACATAAAAAACAAAGCTTTTGTCACAACTTTCTGCAGCAGCGTCTTAAATCCTCTCAACGACAGTAAGAACAATTTTCAAACCAGAATTGAACGTTTTGGGAAAACTAGAGAATTCAAAAATATCTAAAGATTGCAACTGGCAAAAATATACACACATTTCTAATTTTTAAATAAAGTTATGTCATTTTAAAGCAAAAAAAGGGGGGAAAAAAGTTTCAAATTTTTACAAGGAACAGTCTTAAAGAGACAGGAGACTTCAGCAATTCTGTTTAAAGTCACATGAGTGGAGCGCCACACATGTTGAAGGAAAAAAAATAGTCACATGTATAAATAATAAAATATTTAACATCTGAATAAACAGAAAATGTCAACTTCAGTCTTTTATTCTGAAATAAATGTAGTTTTAATGACCTTATTGAAGAACCTCCTGTAATTAACACCTTGACATTTAGACTAGAGCTGTGGGTCCTGCAGAGCTAAATGCAAGTGTTAACTAAAACCCTTTTTTGTGTGTTAGGGCTTCTTGTCGTCTCCATTTTCAAGTAATGTGCAGTCTCTCTCCTGGGTTGCAGCCTTAAAGATGTTGTCTCTGTAGAACTTGAGCTCCTTAATGCTCTCCTGGATGTCGTCTAAAGCTCTGCAGGGAAAAAAAATTAAAACAGTTTCACTTCAAGATGGCACGAAGACGAGAGTTTGTAGAAAAATTGAAGATTGGAATCTGCTTGTGGTGGATTTATATTTGACTTATTATTGAACAGGTTGTCTACAGACTGACAGAAGTTCAATTTAAGGATTTCTAAGACTTTTATAGGAACAATTAAATCTAATTTAAGACCAGATGAACAAAATTATTTCTCCAATAATTTGTATATTGTCGTTTAGCTGAGGTTAAATGATTTATGACCAGTTTATGACCTTATGACAGCACATCCTGGAAAGGTTTTTTTAGTGACAGGAAGTCACATCATATTGACAAGAAAACATATAAGACAATTGACAAGAATTTAAGATAATTCAGTTTTTTAAGGTCTTAAAAATGAAGACTTTCCAATGTTTTCTAAGGATCTACAGCCACCCTGTTGTAAAATATACATTTCAGCAAATTAACTAAAGGACTTTTAAAGACAACTGGGTGCAAACTAAGAGGGAAGTCAAAACTTAATGCACTAAAGCTCTTCTTAATGTAAATGTAAAGAACAGATGAGTTAAAGACTTGAATGGAATAGACCTTTTTCAGGCCATGGACCGGTTTAAATTTGACTACATTTCAAGGACATTATTAAGTTAGCATTTTTAAGCTTCTGGTTTCTGAAAATCTATTTTCAGAATAAAAAGTCTCCATAATTCAGTGTGTCGAGGAAGACTCTCAGTTTTGTCTGTAAACAGCGACTTTATTGTTCTTTGAAGTCGAAGGCTCTTCTTCGATTTCCTCACTGACTCTTTACTCCTCGAAGAACATGTGTTTTATTGTTTGGGTTTTGTTAGCATTTTAGCTTTGGACTATTAGCTTAGCATTCTGGGTAGCTGCTTTCAGTCATGTGACCACGACAAATGTTGTGAACAGAATTTGTCAGTTTTCCAAAATAAAACTTATTTCAGGATCAGAAATCTAATCTAAATTAGCGCATGTATTTTATTTTCTTGTCTGCGGCCCGGTACCGAGTGACCCACAGACCGGTACTGGGGGTTGGGGACCACTGGAATAGACAGGGAAACCTAATTACTTTAACTTTATTTAGTGGAAAAAATGCAGTTCCACATGCTGGTCACTTGGGGCAGTATTGGCTGATCTAGAGGAAAATGCTACCTATAGAACATATTGTTTTTAATCCTTCAGTTTGTAATATTCTTTGATTTAAAAGTAGCCGTTGTACACAATATATTGAATTTCATTTGAATTTCTGCTCTTATTTCAGCCGTCTTGAATCTCCTACAGTTCCATTCTGTGTAGTTTAAGCATGTGAACGTGTACAGGTGAGAGTGACGTCTGGAGGTCAGAATATTTCATTCTTCACTTTTAATCTCTCACTCTCAAGAGAATCAAGAGTTTGTTGGTTTGGTCAACAGTGGAGTACAAGTGAGCTATTATTATCATTGTTATGGGGATCCGAATCTTAGAGAAAAGAAAAATACTCCAAGAACATGTTAATAACAGAATCTTCATCAGAATGGGTCTGTAAGGAAACCTTTGTTTGTCCACTACAAAGACATCATTTACAGGTTGAAATATTAAAGAGAGTTGTGAGTCTGAGAGATCAGATCTGTGGGGTCAGCATGAGGTCAGACAGACGGAAATCCTCCTGAATTGAAACAACTCCTACAGTCTCATGTTCAAGTGACAGAGGAGATGAAGAAGACGAACGCATGACTGGATCTGGAAGACTGACAGGAAGAAGAACAGAGAATGTCACGGTTTCTAACAGCTCGTCTTTATGAGGAGATGATTGAGGAGAATGAAAACAACAGTTCAGGAAAAAGTTACAGAAAGACTCAGTAAGAGATGAGCGTGGATGTCTTACGGTCAGAGTTAACCACAAACTTCTCCTCTGTGCAGCAGATTATTTTGGTTTTGAAAGTGAGGTCATCTATGTGCCAACTAAAAGTCGTCTTAAAATAGATAATATAAGCAGATGACATTTCTGAGGGAAGCAGAAGATGAAAGTTCAAAGTACAGAACTGAATCCAGCAGAAACTCCTCGACTAAAATCAGAGCAGGTGTGATTGAAATGCTGAAGTTCATCTTTGATAACTTAAAAAGAAAAAGATTATTTATAGTCAGTAATTCTGCAGCTGTCATGAATATTGAAATGAGGAGTTTCTATCACCTGCAGTCTCGACTATACATGAGAACTGGACTGAGTGACCCCTCCCCTTTCACGTTCCAAACAGGAAGTACCTGCTGGCTCCAAGTAGCTGAAACCCCATAGACGTCTATTGCGACATAAACGGTTATTACTCGGTCATTATGTTTACTAGAATATTTATTCTTGTTCTGCTACCTTTTTTTAACATGTTCTTGATAATCCTTGTTTTTTTTTCTTTTCTTTTTTTTTCTCCCTATGTTGTGTTACCATGACAACGGGACACACCAAGTATAAAATATTCCGCTTTTTGGGACAAAGCGACCTCAACCAAAAGAAAAATTACAGGAATAAAGTACTAAAAGTTGTTTGAATATTTAATTTCCTTGGAAGTGACCATGGTTCAAGTGGGATAAAGGCCGACAAAATGTGCATTTTCGGAAATGAATGCATGCAGTGGAAGTACGATCCTCCGACGGGAAGTATAATTAATATATATACTTCGCAAAGTATAATTAATTTATGTTAATAAATATTAATGCGTTCATTTTTTTTCATTAATTGCATGAGTTAACATTGACAGACCATATATATATATATGAAGTATTTTCAGCCTAAAATACTATGTTTACGTACTAGTAATTCAAATACTACACAGTAAGTACAACCCCACTTTATTTCTCTCTTTTTTTTACAATACATGAAAATAGATGAGTTTGTTTGTTCTCACTTACCTGTGGGAGGCTTTCTTATAAGGCACCAGTTTGTATTCTTCTGGAAACCACCGTCTAAAAATGTTTGCAGAGCAAAACGAATGAACATTAACTTCCTCTTAGACTCTGAGACTTTGTTAAAGGTTACACCGTTACAATTGATTATTTTGCTGAACTTTAACAGAGAGGACGTCTAATCCCAGCCTTTCAGGGTCGATGTGTCTGTTTTTGAACCGTCTCTTGCCTGAATCAGGGGAGTTACATCATTTTTCTGATGATGGAGAATATATAACAAAATAATTAAGCTTTAATCGCATTTCTGAGAATTATTCAAACTGCAGTGAATCAGGAGCAAAGGAAAAAAAAGGGGGACTTGTGACATCTGTGACAGACTGGCGACCTGTCCAGGGTGAACCCCGCCTTGGCCCATCAGCAGCCGGGATAGGCTCCAGCGCCCCCGCGACCCCGAAAGGGAAGAAGCGGACAAGAAGATGGATGGATGGATTTGTGACATACTTAATATGCAGGCCACACTTCTGTATTCTCATGTCTCCACTTGCAGAACAAACTATTACTGCTCTACAGAAACTATGTCCTAGAAAACCACAGTTTTTTTTTTTAATCTTGGTTAAAAACGGCACAATCATATATAAAAGACCACTGGGACTTTAAAATATCTCATGGCTTCATACATTCTGACTAATTTAGCTCAAATTCATTAATCTATGCAGCATGCTTCTGAGCATAAATAAAAAGGAAACGGCTCCAGAACGGGTTTTCAAAATAAGGAAGTTTCAACAGATCGCACAAACACTTGCCTGCAGAGCTCCTTGATGGTGCTCACATCAATTATTCTGTAGTGAAAGTGGTGCATTAACTGAGGCATGTACTTCTCCAGGAACTTCTTGTCTGCATGCACAGAGTTACCTGAAAAGCAGCATGCTGTGAGACGCCACTGCAAAGCTGAGCAGATTGTAAGTGTTAAAAAAAAAAATAAAAACTTAACTCACCAGCAATGGGACACTGTCCGGGTGGGGTGTGCTGCCGGATGAAGGACAGGAACTCGTATTCTGCTTGTTGAAGGGAGATTTTACTCTCTCGCACAGCCTGGGTCAGCCCTGACTGAGACAAACAACAGCACAAAATAAAACTTTCACGCATACAAAGATAGAAATGCAAAAACTCCTAAATTTCTCACTCTGATCATGTATTTAAAAAGCATTCTCTGTGGTCTTTTGATCATATTTATGAGTCATTTTTTTAAAACATAGTTTCTGCAGAGCAGCATTACATTACAAATTCAGCTTTTTTGTGGGCAGAACTATTGGCACAGAGTAAGCCCGCCCTCACATCCCCTCATCCGTCTGTTTACATGTTCTCCTGCTAGCTTACAGCCACAAAAACATAATTTTCATCAGAGTGGGTATTTCTGTTCAAACAAGAGTGGCTTACCTTCCCATGATGCTCTTTGCACCAATCTGACATCTCGTCCAGCAGTTGATCGGGTTGCTTAATGATCAGGTTGGGCCCCTTTCCAGAAAAAAATAATTTACTTTAAAGGAAAGCAGGCAGCCACCGCATCACTGCTTTTGCTCAGCATTACCTCAGCCAAAATGTTCAGGTCAGAGTCTGTGATGATGCACGCCATTTCAATGATTTGGTCCTTTTCAATATCAAGTCCAGTCATCTAAAAAAAAAAAAATTGTTTTCATTTAACAAATTTGAGGTCTAAACAAATGAAACACAAGGGGGCAGCAACGTGATGCCACAAACAAAAACTGATGTTTATCCAGGACAAAAATATAGCAATAAAAGAAAAAAAAATCATTGTAAAATACAAGTTTTTATGTTTAATGTTATTAATTTGAAAGCATTAAGGCCGAGTACCACTACTATCCTCCAATGATGAGTCCTCTCCAAACCTGACAGAATAGCTGACAACAGGAGTCTGTTTCGAGCCAGGAAGTCAGCTGCTCCTTTCTTTACAGCAAAAATGTCAAAGAAGATCTTTCTGGAATATTACACTTTTTTTCACTGAAACTCACTAGTCTATATGCAGTACCCCTTTTAAATATGCAGTAAGTCAAAGGAGGATGGATGCTCATCAAAATAAGCAAGCTGGAAAACAGAATTATACTTTGAAGCTGAATCTGATTTAAGTTTTAAAAACAAACATTTTAATAATAAACCTAAAAATGACAAAACGTTTTTACATTAGAAAGATTTCTCCTCTTCACTTAAGCTAAAAATATATAATAATAATGCTTTTTGTTGTGATTTTAAACTACCCAAACAAGTCACTGCATCTCTCTGTGGTTTAGCTTCAACCAAAACAAAGTTATACATTTTATAATTCACATTTTTTAAAAACAAAAATGTAACTTTAAAAAGTATTTCCTGTCCTAAAAGCAAAAACTTCACAACACTTGAAGCACAGAAGGAACCAGATGAGGTTTAGGTAAAGATCAACAACACTGCAGCTTTCTGAACCACAAATAAACAGGATGTTTATTTACATATAAAACACGTACCCAGCTGTTTTAGGTCAAACAAGGGTCAATTAAAATAAATATCTAATAAAATACCAAATAGATTGAAACCTACAACCAACACAAGTTTTTTATTTTTTTGGTAATACAATGACATATTATTTTTTTAAAATAAAAATTAGCATTACACCTAAGTTAGCTACATTCTTTAAAAAATTCCCAATTTGTTTAATTTGTTGTTTTTACAGATGTATTAAATACATATTTAATTTGGAATATCTATAGTTGGAACTTTAAGTTCTACAAAAATAATTTTAATTAGCTGAATATATTTTTAGACTAAAATGCTGAAGTTAGCTTCTCATGTAAAATCCCCATTTCCGCCCTAACGGGACGTTCCATCCTTTCATAACGGTACTTTTATACAGCAGCAGCATGCTTTTCAATGGGACTTGCCTCCAGGTCAACCCACACCATTCTTTGGGACATCTCCGAGGACGACATGACGACTCTGCCAGAAACAAAACTTAACCTGGAGACCAAACTCAAGTCCGCGTGCCGCGGACAAACTTCCTGTTTAAACTGGTTACGGAGGGGGACTCTGATGCGACGTGAATGCCCGCGTGCGAGCGGAGCAGTGGAAACCCTTCTAAAGCCTCCAGACCAAAGAAAAGCGAAGACAAAACGTGATGAACCGCGCCAACACGCCGTCATGCTGCATGTACACTTCCGGGTAGGTCTTTTTCGCTTGTTCAATGGCGGCTGGCGCTCACTGTTTCAGGCGCTTTACCGCCACCTGCTGGAAACAAACCGCATGTGTCCACTTGGTAAACATCTGTGGGCTTCAGAGAAAGTCATTTTACTTTCGAGGATAATAATTAAATTATACTTTATTATTAGTTCAAATACTCCAACGCTTTTTTAATTTTTATTTCATTTAGTGATGACAATTGAGTAAGAGTAAAGTGTATAGTGGGTTTGTAGAGGGTTTACCCCTTAATGCCAGAATGTATTTAAATTTACTTTTGTTTTCGCTTTAGTAGATGTTAGAAGTAGAAGTAGATGCTAAATAAAGGTAATTTTGGATCCGAATTACTTTGATACATATTTTTATCAATAAACATCAAGGAGAAAAGGAGGATTTCTTTTCAAATGTGATTTTGTTCATGTTTATGACATACACATTTGGATTTTTATTTATAATATATATAATTAATGTGCAGTAAAGCATTTTAAAAATGCTTTTTACCTCTGTGGGTTTATAATAATAATGGATTGGATTTATCTGCGCTTTTCCAGACACTCAAAGCGCTTACATTGTGTATCCATTATTCATTCACACCTCATTCATACTTGGTGATGGTAAGCTACTATTGTAGCCACAGCTGCCCTGGGGCAGGCTGACAGAGGCGTGGCTGCCAGTATGCGCCTACGGCCCCTCTGACCATCACCGGAACATCCATACGCATCCATACACCAGTGGAGCCACACTGGAGGCAAGTAGGGTTAAGTGTCTTGCCCAGGGACACAACGACACTTGGCTGGCGGGAGCCGGAATCGAACCGCCTATACTTCGATCATTGGCTGACCCGCTCTACCACCTGAGCCACTGTCGCATATTTCTGTATCCACTGATGCATATTTCTATGAGGTAGCTTGGATTTTCTTTCACTTAGGTTTAATCTTCACCTTTTCTTTGTAGACTTTTACCTCTAAGTAATATTTTGTTTCAAAACTTGTTCTGTCTGCTCTCGGAAAATATTTTTCCTTACTGGATTTAGATTAAAGTTGTGCAAATGTGACATTATATTATTTTATTCCCATGTCTGATATGAAAAACTGAACTGTTTTGGGCACACATTATGACAGCATTGCAGATACATCTTTATAAAGTGTATCAATAAAATGTAAAGAAAACTAAAGGCATGTTTGTTCTTGATTCTTTTAATTGTGACTGTTCCAGAGTGGTGTGCAGATGCACTTCACATAAATATTACCTATAGTGTTCCATTATTCCACTCCCACATTTGCAATTTATATTTTTAATGAATCAGCCACACACGCTGTGCTCCTCCTGCTGAGTTCTCACGCAGCACTGATTAGCAGAAATGTGGGGCACAGAGCAAAAATAAAGAGCAGAATAGCTGCTGAGTTCATGATTAGTGTGTGTGCAACTGACAGAAAAAACAAGTTTTTTTCCATCGAATTTCTGACCCATCGAGAATCAAGGGTTCAAAAAAAAAAAAAAAAAAAATCAGAAGGAAAATTTAAAAATGAAAAAATCAAAATTGATGGAACAAAAAAACTTCCATATTTATAGTGATCAAGAATAACTTTTGAAATACATGAGATGAATCAAATGCAGCTAAAAGTTCAGCTTTATGACTGGAAACTGCTCTAGCGTTCCCAGAGTTCTTTTAATTTTGATTTTACAGTGCTTAGCTAAATTCCTTTAAAAAACGGTGTCGTTTTAGGACATAGTTTCTGCAGAGCGGCAATAGTTCTTTAAACATTCTCTGAATTGTGGGCAGTATCATTGGCATGGTGTAAACCCCACATATTTCCCATCATCCATCTGGTAACACACTCTCTTGCTAGCTTAGCCCCAACCTAACATATGGGAGCTACAGCCGTCCAGATTTGATCCAGATGCCAGCTCAGACGAGGAAAATAATGGACATGTCCTGGGATGGGCAAACTTTTAGATTCATGGGCAAAGAAGGGTTCTGAATTTGGATAGAAAGGCTGGACCAGAAGCAGATGAATGGAGTGTTTTAGTAATCCATGTCATTAGAGAAAGAAATACCATGTTTTTTATATGAAAACATGCTTTAATTTGGATTGAAAATGAATCTGTATATTATAAAACAGAACATTTTGGAGTTTTTTGTGTCAAAATTTGTAATTTGTCATTTTAATAGGTCTGATGGGTTGATGTCCCTCAGGGGAAAAAGCAAAAGATGCGTTCATGTTGGAAGAATTGGAAAAATCACTTGGAAAATACATGTGAATGACAGAAAAAAAAAAACTTGCAACGCTGCATAAATGCAGAATAACTTTCTGCACCAAACAAAGGCATCTGTATAGTGAACCATCTAGACACCAGAATTAAACAAAAAATAAAGCATTAATAAGGTTTATCAATCTTATCTATTCCAGTTTGGTGGGCCGGTTTATAGTTTAGGGTTTCACATATGTAGTTTGCCCCCTGATCTAGAGGATGCATCAGAATGGAGCGTAGCAGGGAGCTTCTGGCTTGCCGTAGTAGCTTCTACATCACACCTATAAGCTTTTTCTAAAAGGTTTTGATTAAATAAATACTCAGAAGTGCAATTTTTATCTTAATTTTCTTCATAATCACGGGAAAAATGCCACAAGAACGTTTTAAAAACGCAATTTTCATTAAAAGAACTCAGATATGCAGCTTAGAAACAGGAGAAAGTTGAAGGGGAGCAAATCTGAAAGCACACTCCCAAATAGTCCTTTGATTTGACCTTTAATCCCCACAGGAGGCGCCCAGATTATTACAATTTAGGAATAAAGAAGATGGGACAAACTGTGCCTTCCTCTTAAATCGTTGAAAAAGCTTTTAAATGCTTAAAAAGTAACTTCTTATTTTAAAAATCATTCATTTTTTGGTAGAAATGCCTCCATCAGGCTGCATCCACATGTGCCGTATCGATGAAAAGGTAGCAGAAATGCTGGTGGGGGGGTTCTCCCCCTGAGGATGTCTGTGTTGGGACAAATATTAACTGTAGAGGTCCCCATTCTCCTGCAGCTGCACACGCCCCTGCGCCGCGCCACGCCGCCTCTCCTTGCAGCGGACCACCCGACAGCAGCAGGGAGGTTTTTATTGCATCGTAGAGGACAAAAGTGGCTCCTCTCATCTCCTCTCCCCCCACCTCTCTCCTTGGTCGGTGAGCAGCGCGCAGGATGCTGCCGCGCGCTCCTGGAGGACGGACGCTGACTCCGTAGAGCCGCGGCTGGGCGCGTGCTGGGCTCGTGCGCCACGCTTTGTTCCACCTCCGGAGTTCCGGATCACTCCATCCAGCCCGTGACAGGAACAACCTTCACAGCCGCCCGCTGAGGCCGACCCCTCCGCTGGAATTTGTCCTTGCTGGACGCTGGGATGCCGGCTCCTCCTCTCGTCCCTGCGCTCCTGCGTGAGTTTGTGCATGTTTGATCTGATTGTCCACACTGAGAAATGCTTTAAGCATCTCAGTCCTAATTCTGTCAGCGATGCTGCTCTATCTGGAGCTCCACCACACACATAGGTGGGTAGTTCAGTTACATTTTTTTGGTAACTTTTGGGGAAATCATTCTCCAAAAAGCAGCTTTTCTGCATCATACTTTGCTATTTTACTTGGGATGAAAAAAAAACCTTCAGCTGCAATGAACTGCATTCATCTGACTACTTTTTTGGGTGTCATTGAATCTATAGGGATGCACAACAACATCAGCACTATGTTGGTGTTGGCAGCAAAATGCCTAAACATGTAAGATTACTGTACTTCTGCTTCGACTTGATGAAGATTATTAAAACATTTAAGGGACAGAGAAAAACTTTTAAGCTTATGAAAAAGCAGTGATGCATGGCTGGATAATACAACACTTATTAAATCTTCCAAAAATTATAAAAAACTAAAAAGAAAAAAAAAAGGTGTTCATCTTATCATCTGAAAGGTTATCAGCATCGACCAACGTACGTTTTAATTATTAGTGGGTTCAAGGTCAGTAAGTGTACTGTACATTGACTGTAGAAAAGAACTGGACTGAGCGATCCCTCCTCCCTCGTGTTTGAAACAGGAAGTACCCGCTGGCTCCAAAGAGCCAAAATCCCACTTTAACTGAGAAATAAACAGATAATACTTTTTTTCTTTGTAGAAGTTATTCAAATCATAAACTGACCAATCAGATGCTTCGGTAAAATCATGTGGTGCCAGCTGGCCCCCCACCTCGAACATTTGATTGACACAATAACCTTAGTTACTTTCAGTAAAAGGGGAGTGGCCTTCAAACTAGCTTATTCCTGATTGGCCACATTAGTTGCTATAGAAACGTTGACTCAGACCGACTCGGGTCTATCACTGTCATATGGCTCCAACATGTCGGAAAAATGTGGACTTTGACTCAGACTGAGTTGGTCAACATTTCTATGGCAACTACTGTATCCAATTAAGAGTAAGCTTGTTTGAAGTCCAAATTTTAGTCACCACGTTGGAGCCAGACGACAGGGATCGGTCAGAGTCGATCAGAGTCCACATTTCTATCACTGTCGTCTGGCTCCATGGTGACGTCTCTATTGTGGAAAAATGGCGACTGAATTGGTTTCATTTTGCTGGAGCAGTAAGTAAAGCATTTTCTATGGGTGATGTCACACTCACTCTGTCCAGTTCTCTATATACAATCAATTGTCCTGGATCTACATTTCATTCTTCACAACAGGGAAAAATCTTTCTTTTTTTTGTTGTCAAAACCACTACTCTTCTTTTTCTTTCTCCCTCTAAAGCTTTAACCTACTCAGTGATGGAGCTAAAACAGGGAGGCCAAAGGGGGCAGACATCAATAAGAACAATCCAAAAGGATCATGTATTTTAATCAGTTTTATTCTCAATTTTGTTACTAATATTAAAACAGCAGGTTTTTTATTACCTGATTTGCTATTACTAATGCTTAAAGAAGCTTGAATTTATGATTTCTTAGGGTGTACTTATACTGGACACTTTTGGTTTGCTATAGTGAACTACAGTTCATTTGCCTCGATAATCCGGAACAAATTTTCAGTCTGAAAACTCCCTGGAGCGGAACCAGGGACCGCTGTCTGACCCATCTTTCGAGTTGGTCTCGGTTAGTTTCCAATCGGACTGAGCTCCGGTTTCCTCACTCTGAAAAGGAATGCGTGCTCGTCTAAACAACTTTTAACGTGATACACACTGTTTCTCACACTGTTTAACTGACAATCTGTCATAAATACTTAACAGCATTCCTCTACTGTACCAGAGTAGAAGAGTATCAAAATGTATTTATATTCCAATAATTTTAAGTCCTAATTTAAAAAAACGTGAAATATTGTCTGATACTGTCTTGAGACATATTGGGATACATATCGTATCATGACACGTGTATCACAATACATATCGTATTGCCAGACTCTTGCTAATACTTAATCTTTGTCAATGATTTTTATAATAACTCAGAAATTGAAAGGGTCGAAACTTTTGTGCTGTGGGGCATCTGCCCCCCCCTTGCCCCCCTGTAGCTCCGCCCCTGAACTTACAAGAATTTACACTTTTTTTCTGAGATTACGACTAAAGTAGACGTTAAATAACATGTTCAAACCAAGCCCCCACTTCTAAACATAAAAACCAAATACCAAAATTTGCAGTTCCTCAAATGACCACTGGAGGCAGGTATCAAATAAAACCAATTTACCCATTTAAAAGTTGATTTAATAACTAATATAAACATATTTACAGCATTTTAAGCTTTAGTATTTATGCACTTCAACTGTGTGAGTGCGAAAGAAGGAGGCGGGGTTAAAAATATTACTATTTTTTCAATTAGAGCTCAAATTTGCGAAACATTAGAGATGTGTCTCTTCGATTACCAGTAGTTGGACTTACATTGTCCCGCCCAGTCGACTACATCAGCAAATTGTTGAGGTGGGCGGAGTCAACTCTGATCAAGTGTCTATAGGACGTCAAGTTTAATTTTCAGTTAAAATCAAATTAATCTTTATTTATATATGACTTTTCATACAAACTTTAAATCAGAAACAAGTAAAATAAGTTAAAATAAAATAAGTCTTTAATTCAAATGTAACTAGTTTTTTTTAACTCTTGCCAAAGTAATTATTTGGATGACCACTTTTTACTTAAACTAGAGCTACTCCTCCTATTTGAGTACATCATAAATGACCATGGCAGATGAATTCTTCTGTCAAATAAACCTTTTTTTGTTTGTTTCTAAGCCCTTTTTACTTCCAGAGCTTGTTGTTAAGGAGGAACACAAACCTCCTGCTCGCTCTTCCTGTGCTGTTTCCTTTGTGCGTCGGTACCACAAACTCCGACTGACTCACTGGACAAGCTGTGGATAAAACAAGGTGACACGTCTCTCTGTCCTGCACCCATCCGTCCCTCCAGGTGAAGCAGAGAAACATAAAATCTTCCTGTATCTTTGTGAAGATGGTGGCATTTTATTATAGCTCAATAAAGAAAATGTAATTGGCTACAAATTAATATTGTAATTTATTATTATTATTTGTTGCTTAGTGTTACATTAATGTGAAATGCACTAGTGTACTCCTCTTAAAAATGTCTCAACATGGAACCTAAAAAAAATGTAATTAATTAACCTAAAATAGTAGTTAATGAAATGAATCGGCATATTTAAAATACCAAATGCAGTTTTCTTTTTTGATAGGAGTTTAAATGAAAAGCACAACATTGAATGGAAACATGTAGAACAGATCTTGGATCTCGATCGCGTTGATGTTTCTATCAGTGGAACATGTGACGCAGCGTCTCACCCAAGGACACTTCGGCATGCAGAGGGGACGGGATTGAGGTGTTTTTAATGGATGATGATTACTCTATCAAAGGAGCCATGACTGTTAAATGTGCGTGGCATTGAACGCATGACCGTCTAACCTGAGTGACCTTTCTTGATTTAAAGGCATGACGGCCTCAGAGATGAAGGTGTTGTGCAGAGAGGGTTTAGAGTGGTGGGGGGGCTTTGTGCGTTTGAATGTGAAAATGGGGTATGTCTGAGGAAGTCGTCACACCGGGGTGTTTCATTCAGAGTTCATTTCACTGGAAATTTCTTTTCATTTGGTTGTGAAAGCTTCCCTGAAGTCTGGTTTGTAGGCGGACTATCCGTCTGGATAGACTGAAGGATTTGGTTTGAACTGGAGGGAAGTGCTGGCCAGTTTCAGTCCGTGGTTTAGTTTGGTTTGCTTTCACACACTGTGCTTTAAGGTGATATTCACGCCACCCTTGGGAATGTGCATTTAAGCAGCACTTCCAATTAGGGATGTCACGATTCAGTCAAGCCACAATTCGATTTGATTCAATTCACAGTCACAATTTTTTTTCTCAACACAATGAATTAAAGGTATTTTAAGGCCAAGTATGTTTTCTTTTGCCCCTTACATCAAACTATTTTCTGACAAACAGAAAGGATTCAATAAAAATAAAATAAATAATTATACTTAATACTGAAATGATCACAAATCTTTTCATGCTCAGTTCATGTTGTGCTCCATGTGATGAACCGCGGCCGCTCAGTGCAACCCCTCACTTTCACTCAGCACAAATGACTAGTTCTTGCGCAGTTTGCAGCGAAAAAAGACTAAAGAGAGTTAATAAAAAAAGAGCACGGCTCCCGGGAAGGAGTTGGAAGCTGCGTCATCACCCATGACTGTTGTTGAGGTAGATTGGTTAGGGAGTTGAGGTGAAAATGTAAAGTTGCAGGGTGAGCAACAAATCTCGGGGTTTGCTTGAATTTGCGTTACTAGTTAAGATCGCAACATCGCGAAATCCTGGAGGGACTGACTTGTGTGAAATCTTTGATTCCGAAGGAGCTGGCAGAATTTCCCAGGAGGGGGGTACAGTGGAAGAACACGCCAACCCGTCCGCTACACACATGCACACTCACAGACGCGCACACACTTACAACGAGCCTGCATGGAGAAATGTCATCAGCTCTGCATTTCTAAATTTAGGCACAGGCTGTAAAAAATCGATTTTTTTTGTTTTTTGAAACGATGAACACGTTAACAATCGCTTTTTAACCGATTCACGAAGAATCGTTACATCCTTGCTTCCAATGAAAAATCTAGGTAAGTTTTGGCTGATTGTTACGTTCAAAATGCACCACTGAACGCACGTTGCAAGTGTGAGGAAGCCTCTGCTAACCTCTACCATGTTTGTTGATGAGGAAGAAAGCGACAAAAAAAAAAAAAAAACTCAATTGAAATTTGTAATAAAAAGTTGGATCAGAGTTGTACTCTGGATCGTCACCACAACAGATAAAAGCTTGTACAATAGAGTCCACATTTATATGCTCCAGGCGGGCTTTTTGTAGCTTTAGGTCAATGTTTGTCAGGAGAGAAAGAACCTCCCAAATACCTTAACACCTTATACAGTCATCTTTACAACATCTAAGGCTTGAGAGGTCAGTGTCCCTCTCCGTGCTCCTGCCAACAAGATCATTTACAGCTTTGTTTTGAGTATTGATGAGGTCGTGGAAGCTCTTCCTGACTGGTTTCAACTGGTCTGGAGCTCCATGGATTCATCAATTTGTTAATAACAAGGTATAGAAGTGTAACATACTATGAAAGTATTAAAAAACTTCACATAGCATAGTATAAAAGTATTTAAAAAAGCCTTCATTTAGGATAAAAACTCTTCACAAGTTAAGCCAGGTCGAACTTCAACCAATCAGGACTTTAAAAATTACATGACACCAAGTGTTTCATATACTGGAATAGAGCTGTGAGAGAGAAAAGCCTGGAGCAAGACTTGTGCTGCTATGACATTTTACACCGTTTCCTCCAAATGTAGGGGGCAGACATGCACTAGGAAACAGTAGAAAAAGGAGAAGAAGCCCCTCCCTGCTTGTCCAGTGTGAACACTGATTATTGGACAAAATTCACGTTCAAGAATGTGCTGGAATGTGCATCATGTACTCAGTGTGAATGCAGCTTTAAACCATTAAATTTGACTTAAACCACAGACTGAAGTAGGCTGGAAAATCAACTGCTTCCTTTGGGGGAACAGAGGCTGAAAGAAGGCCTGAGAAAGGCAAAGAACAGAGAAGAAAACTAACTGGTCCCACTAATCCTCTGACTGTAGAGTATTAATAAGCACTTCTAGCTCCTGACTAAACCATTTTCACCCACCAGATATTTTTGAACTTTTTCATGAATACTCACAAAGGGCTGTGCTTTTTTTAAACTTAGAGAACCACTGTGAAGAAAATCCTGTTTTTGGTGTTTTTAACATGTCCTTGTGGCATTTTATTCACGATGGAGGACATAAAAGAGCTTATTTGTGATGTCGGCGGACCACAAGCTCCCCGCGTCACTCCATTTTGATGCGTCCACTTGGAGATGAATAGATCCTTTGTTTTCCTGAGCTGGAATCTTGTTCAAAACAGTTTTTTTTTTTATTTGACTTTTAATTTACTGGGAAATCCCATTGAGATTAGATCTCTTATTCAAGGGAGACTTGGGCTGAAAGGCATCAACACAAGAAAATAAAATAAAGTTAAAACAACAAAGTAGAAATAAATACAATAGAATTCAATAAAAATGAACAATATGACAAAAATTAAAAGGTTAATTAAGAGTACAACTGGACAGCTCTAAAAATTACTCACAATTTGTGTTGCATTGCTAATATTAGATTGGTGGTATAAGCAGCTGCAGTGTAAACAGAGAGCTCTCAGCAACAGAGAGGGAAAGGGGGAACGGGTCGCTCCATCCCACCCATGACTAAAAGGGAGAATTTCTGATGAATTCCTGATAATCGTATTCGTGTTAAGCATAAAAAATAAATAATCACATTCTGAGGAAGAAATGATCAAAGAGTTTGGGATATATCTCTTTAACGGGAAGTGATTTGGACTTAAATATGAAGACATGATGATCAGAACACTATTCAGTAAACTAATTTTGGACATTTGAAAGAATAGAAAGTAAACTAAAAGAAGCTGTTACATATTTTTTCCCCAGTTTGAAAAAAATCAGGGGATAATCTCGATGTGAAAGCATGTTTATTTCCAAAGGAAGGTGTTAAGATGACTCAATGCTCCTCGTGCAGTGATGCTTTACAAAACTAATCTAAAGGAATCTGCTGTAACTGTTGCAATAGTTTGACGGTTTTAGTTTTTTGTAGATCTTAAACTTCTTTCTCTGGGGATGTTTGTGCATATTTTTACCAAAACCAATAGTATGTATCTTTATTGCTGATAAAACACACACCATCACTGAGTAAAAATTATTTAAAAGATCCAAAATTTGAAATTCCTTTTATGTTTTGGTGTTCATTTGATGTTGTGCATTCCACTTTTCTCAATGTACAAACATAAGTGTGATATTTCTCTGTTTTTCACAAGAGTAAGTCTCATTCTGCACTTGTGAGGCCACGCTCAATGTGCAACAGTAGAGGTTGGAAAAGCAAGAATCCCAACTGCAAAGTGAATTTATTGTGTGATGTTGTTCAAAGATCTTTGTGCATCAAAAAGTAAGCTTTAAAGAATCCTGGAAACCTGAAAAGTACATAAAATCTCCATGACTGCAGGTTACTTTACAGATCTGGCAGCTGGATGAGTGAAGACAGGATAAGAAATGGAAAGGTGTCAGCTTGAAGGTGATTGGATAAGATGAAGGTGTGTCAGGAACTGATTGAAGAGAAGCTGAGATATGATATGTAAATGTTGGCTTTGAGTATTAATAGATTTTTTAAAAGGTTTAATGTTTAAAACATTCCTTCGTTATTTGACATTTAAATTTGTTTTATTTTGAAAACTCTTCATAGTAATTTTATTTTGAAAATATGTGGAGCACAGATTTTTTTGTACGGATTTAATGTAGCTTTTATTTAGCTATTTATTTATTTACAAAAATAAATAAATTATTCATAATAATAGAAGACATAACATCTGCAGCTTTGTCCTGTTCAGGGGCACAATGTTGCTGGAGCCTATCCCATTTTAGGATCAAATTCAGGTTTTGCATGTTTAATAAAAATATATATATATTTGATTGTTTTTATGCTGTTTTAGAAAACATCCAGTGCAGAGTCCTGAAAGTATCAACAGCGGTCCAGTTGTTGATGGGAAGATGAGAGTCTTCATTAGACGCCTCATGGGGAGTTCAGTGGTCCATGACAAAAACAGCCTGTTCTACCTCACGGCCTTTCTTGTAGTTTAAAACGTGTCTTTTGCTACTAATTAAACACAGCCCAACAAACTGACCGAGGACAAGATTCTGACTTTAGATTGGATTGTGTACTGTGGTGGAGTCCAAAGCTCACTGACTGAAAACACATTTAATGGGCTTCTCTCTGTGGCACGCTGATCGTTCAGCAGATTCCTGCGATGTGTTTAAAGTGCGTGTCATGATGGGAAGGGATTCCTTTTGTTTGTGTAAGCTGGATTGTCATGAGATGTAATGATCAGGATCGTTGGGGGAATTCATCTCTGCTGGCTCCAAGGTCGTGGTTGAAATTGCTCCTGATTGAAGCTCTTCTTAAAGGAAAATTGGAGCTTGGTCAGTTCACCTGGTGACCACTGGGTGTTTTATTTTTGCACAAGTGATGTAATCCTTACTCGCTCCAAAATAAAATAGTCATATTTTGTAACAGAAATACATGCAGAGTTCACAAAAGCAGAATTTGCTTCTATGGCTGAATGCTATGTTTGTTTAGAAAACATACAGGGCATGATAGTAAAATATGTGTATGTTATTTGCAGTGGTTAGCGCTTTTGCCTCACATTGAGAAGGGTCTAGTTTGAATCCCAGTTGAGGTGCTCTGGCTTCCTTCTACCATCCAAAACCTGCTTCATAGGTTAATTGACATTTCTGAATTGCCCCTAGATGTGTGAATGTGTGGCCCTGCAACAGCCTGCTGGATTGGCTCCAGCAAATTCAGAAAATTCTGAGGATAGATGGATGGATAATTATGGAGAGAAAATAGATCTGTGTTTGCGTAATTCTTGATTTTTGCGTAATTTTGGATTTGTTCGTAGATCATTTTTGATTTGTGTGTACCTTTGGATTTGTACGTGCGTAATTCTTGATTAGTGTGTAGCGTTAGATTAATAATAATTCTTGATTTGTAACTCACACAATACATTTTGTGCAGAAGTACAAAAATGACTAAATTCAACAAACTAAAAAATACAATTTACACAGGCACCGCTTAAAATTACAATCGCTTGAAACTAACTACACGCACAAATCTTCAAAATCGCTTGTTACAAACACAGAACCGCATTGATGCACAAATCTAATGTGAGACTCTATTCGTGTCTCCAAGATTCGTTCGTAAGTGATGCATTTAGATGCTGCTAGAATGCTGGGTCATCAGAGTTTTCTTATCAGCTTCTTTGAATTTACAGTAGATTGTGACTAGTATGTGGTGAAACTTGACATTTCCCCACTTTCTTAAACATTTGTGCCTGATAATTAATATAAAAAGTCTAAATATGTGTTTTAAAAGACTCGACGCTAAAGTTTCTCAATTCTCAGTGTTTTGTTGCAGCTGCGGTCCTCCTCGACACCCAGAGAGTGGACAGAGTTGATCAGTCCTACGTCCCGCTCCACTTCCTGTGTGTGGAGAAGGAACTCGCACTGCTTTCCTTATTCACCGCTGTATAAGGGGAGGGGGTGGGTTCTGCCGTGAAGGAGCGATCAGTTCTACCCCGGCTCTCTGGGGCAAGCAGGCAGTCGAAGAGTCCACTCCACTTCTCTAAACCCACTGTGAAAGATTTGTGTGTAGTTAGTTTCGAGTTGTTGTAATTTTAAGCTGTATTTTGTATTTTTTTTTATTTTGTAATTTTTGTATCTATGCACAAAATTGTATTATGTGAGTTAAAATCAAGATAGATCCGGGTGAGTCATCTCTCCACAGATAATTGTTAGATTTTTGGCTCTATAAGGTATTCCAACAATTGCTGGTCTCGACTGTCAGTTTTCTGAAAATTTGGGGTTTGGTAGCATTACATCTGACCAATATGGTGCATCAGCTGTGGTGCAGAAGAAGAGCGGCTCCTGTTTCTGCCTTGCCTGTCTATATGTCAGTGTCCTTGGGCAAAACACTTAACCCCACATTGCTCCTGATGATCTGGTTAGCACCTTGCATGGCATCAGAGCTGCCATCATTCATCAGAAAGTGTGTGTGCATGGGTGAACCGGACTTGTGACTGTAAAGTACTTTGGACTTTAAGGTAGAATATAGCTATAGAAATAAACATGATTTACCATAACAATCATGAAATGACGGAGACGGTTATAAATTGAATTGTCATGTAAGCTTCCCTCCAGATACACATGTTCCACAGTTGTAAATAAATTTAAAGTCCCATTCAGATCATCTCTTAATCTACTGTAAAAGTGTTCCCACTAGCTTACAGCTCCTCACAATCCCAACCTTATCGGTGCAACAAAAATGGCGGGCAAAATTGAAGCAATCCAACCATACAGACGAGGAAAGCAAATACATTGTAGGAGCCATGAATTGTTTGGATGAAGGTGAATGAATATGGTTATAGTATTGTTTGCTGTCATATTGAGCAGATAATCACCTGGTGGGTCACATGTTTGTGGCTGATGTTACGACCCCAATGGGCAGACCGGGCTCAAGTCTAAGGGGAAAACCAAAAATTGAGCTAAAACAAAAACTAGACACCAGTGAGAAAAGGGAACACAGTTTATTAAATAAGGGAAACTAAGAAACTAGGTTCTGAAAAGCAAAAGAAAAAAAAACAACTAGTGTGTGCTGGTTAAAACAAAAAGACAAACAAAGGGAACTGATTCCTTGGCCAAACATCAAACAAGTCAGGGAAACTGCTGACTCGGCAATGTCGACCGTCTGAGTCAGCAGCTCCCTGCTAAGGGCTGGCTAACCAAAACTACCTAATGAAAACAAACAAACAAAGCCCACAAACTAAGACTACCAAGGTCCAACCCCAAACTAAAATAACAAAACCCAGCAGTCTAAAAGAGACTGAAACAAACCAGCACCAACTAAAACCCCAACCAGCTTCTCAGCCGGCTGCTCTGCTCCCTGCCTGCCTTGGTAATAGTCCTCTGTCTTAATTAGTCAGCAGGTGCCACTTAAGACACACCTGCCAGGTGAGCAGAAGGATTGGATGGAAAAGGGTCCAGCAGTAGCAGCAGGACGTAACAGGCGGAGACATTCCTTCTTGTGATTATAACTCACCTGTTGATTTTGCACCTGTGAGTTAGAAATGGGTGGCCACATTTTTGTTGCCACATTTTTGTTGCTTTTTGTCTTTTGCTTACAATAAGCCAGAGTCATTCTAAGTGGATTTATTGACCTTTTTTGTCTTTAATGAAAAGTTCAAAGGATGACCTAATTCAAGTCCCTTTGTTTAGGGATTTCTTTGTCATAGTCGCTACTTACATACATGGATCTAGTCATCTTCAAGTGGATGGATCACAATGGAATAGTTGAACCTTTGTCAATGCTACAAGCTTTATCCATTGATGTTTTTTGTCTGCTTCTGATTCATTACAGTAAATTAATACTCAGCAATCTTAAGCATAATTTCCTTAATATATGTTCTCCATTATGAGAAAAATGCCACAAAAACACGATTTTTACTGTAGTGAATCTCTAAAATGACCTTTTACTGAACTATGTGCTAAAACAGATAATAACTGGAGTTCAGCTAACAGGATCTGTTAAAGTTCGACTTTGTCCACATGTTGCCTTAATGGTTAATTGAACTCAATTAAATGAGTTTTTTTATTGTTAGGTAATCATCCAATAAGTCCAGTTTTCACAGGTTATTCTGCTTCTTATCTATGATTCAAATCAGCCACACTCATAGAAGGCAGAAATGGAGTACAAACATGTCACTTTATACTCTCTCTTAGAGTCTCTTGGGTTTGTCGCTTTCCTCTATCCACTCTTTTTCCGACACTTTCTGTGAACCTTTGTGATAAAGTTTTCCTGTGATACTTCACAGAGTCAGAGGAGGTGTCAGTGCCTCCTCCTGCCTCCACTGAGCTGATCACACAAACGATCATCTGAGATGTGTCTGTCACCTCGCCTCTATATTTAGAGTAGATCATCAGTGGCAGGCCAAAGGATCTCTCATGCGTGGAGATTGGTGAATCTCCGGTGCCAGGGGTTAGGATGTGACATCTTGTCGCACTCTGGCCTTAAATCTCTGGCAGCTGCCCCCTCTCATTTCCCCCTCAACCTCCTCTTCCTCTTTTTTTTTGCCCCTCTTGACTTTCCACCTCCAAAGTGAGCCTCCAAATTTCACATATTATTGTTAATTTGTAAGTAAAGCTGACACTGGGAGGGAAGATGGCTGTCGAGTTGTCATTGCTGCAGACTTAATGTCCGCAGACTTCACCCCCCCCCCCTCCGTGCCATCATTTCTTCCTATCAGTCTAGGTTTACCTAAGGCCTCTCCACAAATGCTTGTCAGCATCTCACTCAGATTCCTGTCATATCACATTCTTTCACTTTGCCAGAGCAAAACCGTCGTGCAGTACGCGAATACGTTCACTCAAACAGAAGTGCAGTCCCTTTGGAAGTAAGAAACACCTTCATCTGTGTTGTTTTACAGTCAAGGAGGAGGAGAAACGATCCTGTTCTTCTTAGGATTCACATGAGGAACAAGGTTTTAGTAAAAAAAGAGGAAGAAGCAATGTGTGAGAAACTAAGTGCATCCCCTGATGCCACAGTTTACAGAATCCCAAACCCAAGTGATACAAGATAGTTAATCTCCTAAATCTTGTTTGGTTTAGCTTTTGCTGTCTCTGCAGACCCATCCACCTGCCAAAATGTACTCTCTACATTCATAAACTATTGAAAACAATAAACAAAGCACATAGGAAAGGCATTTTTTTAGCTGCTACACACACATCTGGTATATCACAAGCGTTCAAGAACACACTGAACAGGAGTTCGTGAATGAGAGTTTTTCTCATGGGGTTCACAGTGCACAAGCAGGGAGGGGCTTCTTCTTTTTTTTATTTTATTTTTCTGCAGTTTACTAGCGCATAGCCAACATTTACAGTTAGTGCAAAAATGTTGAAGTTGTGCAAATCTTGTGAATTTTGCTCCATTTTTTTTACTTCCACAGCTCTATTCCAATATATAAAAGACTTGGTGTTGTATAATTCCAGCTGGGCACAAACCGTAATTATTAACTGACACTTCCATTGTCAAGCTTTGGTGTGCGGACACAAATACAGCACAGTTGCCAGTTCCAAAAAAAAAAAAAGAGCCTTTATTAACAAAAAAATCCAAAAACCGAGGAAGAGCTATATGCTGAAAAACGATATCAGAGTCATTAATTCAAAGTCCAAAAAAACGCTCAAGGCCAAAAACAAAACACACAGGAAAAAAAAAAAAACAAAAAACAAAAAAAAAAAAACTGGCAAGTTAGACTAGTGAGTAGCGAAACAAGACAAACCTGCAGGGAAGTGAGGAGAGGACAACATCAGCAACAGAATTGGGAGGGAAAAACAACAATAAGACACAGGTGAAACCCAGTAAGCAGGAGTGCTGATCGGCCCAGGGGGAAAACACATGACATCCATGAATTAAAGGGATGTCATCCATACGTCACTTCCGAGTCGCTGATTAGTCAAAGTTTGACTTGCTTTACGTGTGTTCAATGGCATTTTATACACAGAGCCAAAATATGGTCATAAAAACTTACGTTGAGAGATGTGAGAGTTTTGAATGCAGTAGCCTAAAACGCACATTTATGCAAATTTACATAGACTTTACATTGGAAGTGGAATTTTCTGTTGTCATTATTATTTAAAAAAGGTAAATAGAATTTTTTTATGGTAAATGGTGTCACTCAACCTCTAACTATAAGTAGAAAACAAGTTTATGTGTTAGCATTCATATTCTATGATAAGTGATAAGGAAATCATAACGTCTTCCAGGGTGTGTAAACATTTTTAAATGAATTTAGTTTGTTAGAAATTTTCCTCTTAGTTGTGGGCGGTACAATTGACGCAGTGCAACCCCGCCCCCCTTCCCCTCCCTGTTGCATAGAGTTCAGAGCAGGGAGCTTAGCGTATTCTCTATATCACAAATAAGCTCTTTTTCTAACTATATTTTTTGTCTCCTCCTTATGCACAAATATTTTAATTAAAAAAGCTTAATTTTCTTAACATCAGTCCTTCATCATCAGAAAAAAGTCTCTAGAATATGTTAAAAACACAACTTTCATCAGAGTTGGTCTCTAATATATATCTAGATCATTACCAAGACACAGTATGAAGCAAAACAATTTTTCGTATTGATTTTTTCTGACAGCAAGTGTGTGATGTGATCAAGTGGAAGTCATTTAGGCAGCATCTCCGGGTGAAGAGGGAGTTTTAATTAGTGGAGTGCAGCAGCTGACAAGGAACTCACCCTGCATCACCTCCTTCTCCCCCTGCAACCCTCTCACATCTTCGTCAGTCTCTCACCTCTTCCCGCTTCCTGCTCACAGTCTGTCAATCTTCCAAAGCCTAAGTGGAGGCAGATGGAAGACAAGGCGCATTTCAAACACCGCAACTGGAGTGCTTTACACTCGCACAGAGAAATGCAGCGAAACCCAAAAAAAAGGTTATTTATATATGACGATGGGAAGGATGGATTTTTCTTAATCCGTTTCACCACTTCAAATAAATCTCGGAGGCACCTGCAGGGGTTATTTTTGTCTGATGTGAGAGGCTTCCAGTGCTGATGTGGAGAATTAGAGGTCCCCTGTGCTGTTTACCACCATGAGAAAAAATGTAAAGCAGAGTAGAGTCGCCTCATATCAAAAACACTCAAATTTTATCAACAGCCGATAAAAATGATTTAATGAAAGAAGAAATCAGATCCCTTTGAGTAACAAATTTCTCTGATACTGAGTTGAGAAC
Source organism: Oryzias melastigma (assembly GCF_002922805.2). NCBI lineage: Eukaryota > Metazoa > Chordata > Actinopteri > Beloniformes > Adrianichthyidae > Oryzias > Oryzias melastigma. The sequence goes on from NC_050525.1 coordinate 14,778,220, forward strand.
AGGGAGCGACCTCTGTGTCTAAGTGTGGTGCGTTCATGAACGCACATCCAGCCGGCGGTGTTCACACCGGACAAGCACTGAGCAGGCAGGCAGGGAGCGGCATGGAGGAGATTCTTCTTCTTTTGTTCTTTTACTGTTCACAACAATTGGAAGAGACTTGATGTAAAATGTTGCAAATCTTGCTCCCGGCTTTTTGTTTTCACAGTTCTGTTCCCATAAATGTACATCTTAGTGTCAAATTATTCCAACCGGGCACAAAACACAATTATTAGTTTCTCCTTCGTGATCATGTTTACAACAGTTGGTACTTCTGTGTTTTGAAAAAGGCGCTACCCACACGTCACTATCAAATCTGAGTCCCTGGGTGGTCACAGTTCAGGGTTGTTGTGTTTAAGCAGTTTAACTGGCTGAACTTCAATAAACACCTGATCTGTACGTAAAATCCACGATTTCAGAGTTGTCGCCACTTTTGTCAAAACTTTGAAATGTGAATAAGCGGCTTGGTGCTCAGGATTAGCCTAAAATGTGTTAAGAGTGGATAAATGCTTTATCAAAGGATATTAATAAAATTGTTCAGATTTTTAAAACTGTTAAGACTTTTACATTGCAGCTTTTTTTTAATGCAACTTTTTGACTTTTTGTGGTGACATAACAGACGAATTTATCCTTTGCGATGAGAATATAGTTCAATTCAATTCAAAAGGGAACCAAACAGGGAAGTTGGAAGCTGACTCCACACAGCCGAAATGTGAATCCAGTCAGAGGGGAGGGGCTGTGGAACAGGACTGTTATCATTAGTGGAGCTGCAGATCATGACGAGGAACTTCTGAAACTTACATGGTTTGACCAATCACAAAATTCAACTGTAATACCTCAATTCAACCTTTAGGGGGCAGCACACAGACGGTTTTTGACTATCTTTTCAAAAACTATTTTATTTTCATTTGTCAAAAATGTGGCAATGACCGACAGACAACACTTTTAAAGCCTTATTAGAGGTCAACAGACAAAAAAAGGAATTTTAAACTTCAGTCTTTACGTTTGAACGCTGTTAACTTAAACCCTTTACTCAATCGACGTGAATCAGTTTGTTCTGTCGTGGAGGAAAGCGGCTTTGTACTGGAATTTAGCGCTTTTTATTAGTCATGTGTTGCATAACGGCGAAAAGCAGCTTTGAAGTGTTGCTTTCCAGTTCAAAACACTTTTCTCTGCAGATCAGCTAATTCATGTTGATCAGTTAAGGTATGTCAAATAACATTGTGGGTTTTGGCAGAAACACCTCTGGTGTTTAAGGTTCAAAGCTTAAAAACATAACTGCAAATCGCCAGTTATATTAGTCTTTTTGGACCAAAAACAAGAGTATTTTTCGACCGAAATAGATGTTGATCTTCCAGTTCTGGACATCCTTCTGGCTAATGATTTTCAGCCGCCATCTTGTCTGACCCCCTCTAAAATCTTGCAATGGGTGAACGTGAGAGTTCTAAATCCCGCAATCTGGGTTACATAGACTTTACATTGAAAGAAGCTGCTTAAAGTGACTTGACACAGCTAGTGTGAATGCCGCTACTCACTACAGACACTGGACATGTGACGTGCATTCAAGAACGCACTAAACGATGATTCTTTTCCTATGGTGTTCACAATGGACCAGCAGGGAGGGGCTTCTCCTTCTTTGACTTTTTCTATTGATCACTATTGCATGTTTCACCGCCGAGTTAAGAAAGACTTTACGTCATATAATTCTGGATAGAATGATTAATTTCTCCTCCATTAACATTTTTCAAACGGTTTAAATTTAAAGGGATACCATCCATTCGTCACTACCAAATAAAAGGCTCTGATTGGTTAAAGTTGACCAGGTTTAAGATTTAACTCGTTCTCAATGGCTTCACGTTTTGTACGTAGAACTCAGGAACAGGCATAGAAACTTACATAGCTTCGCACAAACATGAGAGTTTTGAACACGGAACCCCTAAATGGGCATATACACACATTTACAAAGACTTTTCTTGGAAGTGGCGGCTTTATTGCGCCACTCTGAGCCTGCTGTGAACAAAGCATAGCAGTCAAACTTTTATATAACTCAAACTACAAAACAAACAAAGTCTTGGACATGTTTTTTCCAAAATTACTCTACATCAATACTTCTCCTTTTTGAATAAATTAAACAACCCTAGCTGACACAATCTGCTTATGCATGTTCTTGTGCTTCTTAAGAAATTCTGTAGTCAACTTCTCTGCAGAAATCCAGCATTTGGCAGATAATGACATGATTGTTTACCAGAGGTAAACACTCATGAAAGCAGAAATCCTGCTGGTGGCACTCAGAAATTCGCTGTCTTGCTCATTAACTCTTATTTAAATCACTGTGGAGCCTTTGGCAATCTGGGAATTGTTGATGGTTGTGTGCGTTATGATCGTGACATTTTTTTTTTCCTCTCAAAAATGAAATACTGTTTTTAAGTCTGACAAGCTGGCATGTTGTAGTTGTGGAGGAAGAAGAAAGAAAAGGAAAGTTGTTTTCTGTTTTATAAAAGTTTGCACATCTGATCTTAGAAATCAGCTGTTTGGTCTGAAAACAGTTTTCTCTTAAAGGCAAAAAGACACGACGAAAGGTCAGAGCTTAAAAATACACATTTATATACTTACTACAGTCTGTTAAAAAGTTAATGATGTCAAATATGATTTTTTTAACCAGCGCATCCAGTCTAGCTGAATAAAAACAACTGAAATGAGCATTGTCAGACTAATAAATTGCCTGTTATAATGAAATGAAAAAGGATCTAGAAAAGCCTGATGATTAATGAGCCTGTCTGCATGAAGCTCTGAGTGCTGCACTGATGTTAGGCTGGCTTAACTGTGTGCCAATAATAAACACCAGAGCAATAATGATGGAAATGGAAAGCAAACAAGATAAATTGATTTTTTTATTTTTAAGAAGATTTAAAGCAACCTGTTTAAATATGTATTTGATTGAGATACTTTGGTAAGAGAACTGCTGAGAGTCAAAAACCTCTGCAAAACAAAACTTTAGTTTGTTACTCTCTGTAGCATTTTTGACATTCTCAGTGCTTTTTTTGTTATAACTTAAGGTTGTGTTTAAATTCAAATGATTAATCAAATATTGATTAATGAAATCCACTATTTGATTTTTTTTCTAAAGAATTTTTTTTTAGGAAAAAAATAATCTTCTGATAGTTTTTTATGTCTATGTCATTACTGCATTAATTAAAGTTTTACTTTTGTGTACATCACCAGTTGTGTGAAAACTAGTGATGGAGAAATGATGCTCCATGAAGCACTGAAGCTTTCTATTAATTTGCTCAACTAATCAAATCAACAAATTCAAATTCAACCTTATTTATATAGCGCTTTTTCTGCTTTCAAGCATCTCAAAGTGCTTTCCACAGTAACAGTATGACAGAAAGTCGAAAAAACATTCATAATAAAATAAAATAAAAACAAATACAAATAAAAATATATAAAAACACATTAAAAATCCAGCAACATGCACATCCCGCATGTAAAATATCCAATAAAACATGTGGGCATGTAAGAAATAAGTAAAAACTATACTAAAAAGATGAGTTTTTAGCTTTTTCTTAAAAACCTCCACAGTGGATGAAGCCAACAAATGTATATCAGGCAGGGAGACTATAGAACAGTCACAAATATTATGGTTCTGATGGAAAGATTTATGTTGAACAAATTAACAATTCAATGTGTAAATGTGACATCAACACAGCATATTTTTTTGGACTATACAGGGTCCACCATATTATAACCATCAGTTCATTTTTTGAAATGATGTCATGTTGCGCACCAAACTTTAAGGCACATCAAGCAAAACAAAAGAGGTAGAAAAAACAGTCAGACTTTATTAACTGCATTTAACCTAGAACTCATTTGCATCACACTACTTGTTAGCCACATTAGAAGCATTAGCTTCATTAGCGTATTCACAATACCTTTGACTCACAACATGTTTGCAACATGTAAAAAACAGACTGATACCACTAAAAAAAGTTACTGTGACTATGATAACTTCCAACATTTTTAGAAACATGTAAAAAGAAAAAAAGGTCCAACTTTGCTACATGCTAGCTAGTTAGCTTACTTATTAACGTCAAATTTAGATTTATTTCAAACAAACAAACAAAAACAAAAAATACAAAGCATGAAACACCACAAACAAAACAATACATTCTCCATTTGTGAAGAAAAAGTCACAAACTGAAGTCAATAAACTGGAGTTTTGGAGAAACACTGTGCTGACCAACATAGCGCTTTGGGGTGTAATTTGTGAGGAATTAAAATAACTTACAAATAACTCCCAACCTTTGCAACACATAAAAAAAGATACTCCTAAAACAAACTGTGCCCACACTAACTCCCAACCTTGTTAGTAACAGTTAAAAATAAAAATAAAACAGTCCGACACTGCTACGTGTTAGCCATGTTAGCATGTTCACACAGTATGAGAGAGTGCCGTGTACCTCACGAAATCACATTATTAAACACAACCACATCTATCCAGATATAAGGTGCACAGGATTCTTATAAACTATCAAAACTTGCGGCACAATCCGAACCACTTCCTGAATCAGTACGAGCTACAACCGGGCAGCGAGGCTTCAGATGTCGTTTTCAGGTCCTCCTCTATCTGAAGTGAGGAAACGCCCTCTACTCAGCACACCTCAAAACTAAACATCACAGTTTTTCATTTCAAACAACAGATTTTAGAATAAAACCTTTTCATAAATACTCCAAAAATGTAAATACATGTTATTACCCCGTTTATTCGTTTTAGCTTCATTGTTCTTCCTTCAAATAACCACAATAGCAGCACTACAGTTCATACAGTTGATGACTCAGACCAGAGCGATGCGTCAACTTGTTTAACTTCGATTGTCAAAGGATGTTTTTGTTCTGTGTCTGTACACAGCAGAGCAACCGTGAAACCATGGAGCAAAGAATCAAAAGCACCGAAGAACTCCGTTGTTTTGTCAACGTTTGATTTGAACCTTAATCCTTCAAGTTTTGTCCCCTAACTCTGACTGAAATAGACGTAGCCTCCTTTTTAATGCTATGCTTGCATGTATTGCATGAAAAAGGCAGATTCTGCATGTGTATCCTAAAAAAAACCAAAAACATTTGTCAGCGCAGCTTCAGGAATCTCTCGTTGAAATCAACATTTCTTTGTTTCATGGTTTGGAAGAGACATTTCTACAAGCGAAGCACTTAAAGAGTTTTAGTTTGTCCCAAAAAACCTCAAGCATCATGCTGTTCTTGGGTCTTTCAGAGTAAACTATATCCATATATAAGATCATATATTACATTTGGAACACTAAAGAACACATTTTATATGAAATAGGAAGTAAAACTCCTCGACCTCAACCTAGATCCAACCTCGGCAGCCTTTCTGCATTTCGCACATGAAAACAAGCAGCATTAAAACTGTTGCAAAGATGGGTGTGGATGTAAAATGAAGGCGTTTTACTGATCTAGCTCTGCGGAGAAAGTGGGTGTGTGTTAGTCTGGGGGTGGTCCTGGCAGCCCAGACTCTTCCTGGAAGGGGCTGTTCTCCACTTTGTGACATCACAATATGAGGATCCAGTATTTTTTGTGGATCGGGAGGGGCTGGTTTTCAGAAAGCAGGGTTTTAGAGGAATACTCAGAGATGCAAAAATAGAATGTTTTTTGTGAGGAATTAACATTAGAATACACGTAAAAGCTCAAAAAGTGGATTTTTCATGATATTGGCCCTTTAAAGCCCCACTCCAATTACCTTTTGATTTATAGTAAAAGGGATTCCAGTTGTCTTTTAATTATGATTTTGCTGTTTCTAGGCAAAACAAAAACTGTTGTTTCCTAGGATTACTGCATTTCGTTATTTGCTCCTGATTCCCAATGATTTAAATAAAGAAATTCTTAGAAATTAAATTTTAAGCTTAATTTTCTGTTTTCCATCATCAGAAAAAGGCCCCAAGAACACGTTAAAAACAACCAAAAATACAATTTTCTTCTGAGTGACTCTTTATTTAAATGAAAACGTTCTATCTTCACTTCCTGTTCTGCTCCTCAGACCTCAGCTTAGCACGGCTATGGAAAATGACAGGAAATAACAATGATCTGTCAGTGCAGCAGTAACAAGCAAAAACATGGAAAAGAGAAAACACTCTCTGACAGGCAAAGATACCGCATGCCATCAAGCCGTCTCAAGCTGCACATGACTGCGCCTCTGACACTGCATTGCATGCAAATGCAGCATTTGCTAGCTCATTAACGGACATCTCACTCATATGGTGGACTGCAGTTCTGCTCATGTTCTGGAAAATTAGGACTCCAGTTATAGAGGATAATATTTGGTTCATTTTTATCGAATTATTTTTACTTTTTTTTTGGATGCGGCCACATTTAAATCAAAGCCCACATTTGTGCATTTAGAACTTGAACCTCAGAACAACTTGAATGACATTAATCTTATTTAAAAAAAAAATTACATTTACTAAGTAGCGGAACTTTATTGGTCAGATTTGGTGAAAAACATGTTAGTTTTAAAGGATAAATTTGAGTGATGTTTGATGAAATTATTATAAATTTAAGACCAAAGTCTTATAATAATTCATTAATGAACATTTATTAAGTAAATTGTCAGTTTATCAAGGAATGACTCAAGGCGGAACCTTGAAACATCTCAACCAAATGGAAGTTAAAAGAAGATTTTCAAAATAAAAGTATAAGATTTTGTTGAATTTAAGTTTAAACATCCAGATGATTAATATGGGAACTTTTAAGTTATAATTAAAATGATAATCACTTTTTAGTGATCTAAAACAATCTGAAATAAAATCGTACTTTTTTGCTTACTATTAAACAGGTAAAAGTAGAAGTAAAAGATTCAAATGGTTAAAAAAAGAAATGTTGGCAATATATTAAAAGCATATAGTAAATTAAACCATTCAGGATATAATTTTTTTCAAACGTTTTGCATTTGCAGAGTGCCGACATCCATAAAAATAGTAATTTTGCACCACTTTTATGGTATTGGGCGTAATGCTAACAAGCCCGCTGCATTGTTTTGCACACAAGGTTGATGGGAAGAGCAGCTGAAAAATGTAGATGTTGTCTTAAACTGACATGTTCTGCCACTGCCAGATGAATAAAAAGCATCTTCAAGAGCGAGAGCTAAATATTTGTAGTTTTCAAATCCTTTTAACACTTCCTGACTTGGAAAATCCCCTTTTTCCGGACAGCCCTTTCTCGCATGGTGTATTCAGTCAAGCAAGGAAGGAAAAGAAGGTCACTTAAATTATTTTCTGCCTCTTTACATGCCATTCTTTATCCTTTGTTGGTTGCTTTTTGTGTTTTGTTTTGGCTGCTGTATTGTCTGAAACCATGGAAACCGTGTCACAAGTAATTCCTGCGTTCCAGCAGCATAAGTCATCGTGTCTTTTGCAGCTTTTGCCCCTAAAAAAAATAAATGCTGATGGTGTTTCCTGAAAATGTGGCTTCATCTCCATCTTTTCGTTTGATATATATATATATATTTTTTGTTAAACTCCCGAACAAGAATTGTGTCTTAATAGAAGTAGCTTAATTACAGGAAACAAGAAAATCACTGGAAAGTAGTACAATTTCCTGTCAATGCAGCAAGTCATTTTTACTAAACCGAAATTTAATAAAATAACACAACAAGGAGTTCCACACAAGCATCAAAAAGGGAAAAATAGGCTAAATTTAAAGCCAAAGCATTACTGAAAATAGAATATCAAAAAGTCCATTAGTAAATGTTTTTTCTAGTTCTAAGATTTTTTTTAACCTAATTGTAGTTCATTTTTGCTAGTGCTGTGAATTGGCAAGAACCTGTCGATACGACATGTATCACGATATCCAGCTCATGATACGATATGTATTGCAATATATCACAAGACTGTAGAACAGGGGTCTCAAGCTCAAATCAGCCGGGGGCCGCTGGAGACAGAATCTAGGTGAGGGTGGGCCGC
>NC_050525.1:14786262-14786465 GCF_002922805.2 Oryzias melastigma
ATGTGCCTTAACCAACCAGGATCTACTAAAGGTATGACTGAAGAAATAAAGTTTGGGGGTTTGGGTGGAAAATAAAAGTCAGACGCTGAAGAACGCTCATAAATAATTCAGTAAATATTGCCACATCAGCATTTTAAATCAATACAAGTATCACCAAATGAAGTATTGTGATATATTGCTAAATCCTTTTTTTCCCACATCCT
>NC_050525.1:14786898-14787095 GCF_002922805.2 Oryzias melastigma
AGACGGTAGAAAGGATATTATAAAGGAAATGCCAGCCTCTTTTTGATTTTACCAACAACAACTTCGCCTTTATTTAAACAGTTTCATCCCAGTCTGGTCACCATGGTTACCATGACAATGCAACACACCATGTATGAAAGAGTCCGCTTCTTGTGAGAAACCTCAAAACAACTAGACTAAAGTGTTACTGATTGATT
>NC_050525.1:14787104-14795749 GCF_002922805.2 Oryzias melastigma
GATGGTAGCCCCTTCGACACGCGGCGACAGAAACACATTTTTTGACGAGCCGCGAGCAGCAAATTCCCCGCGCTGGGTCCTGCAAATCTCGTTTGGTGCTTCCTGGCTCCTCCTTCGCCCAGCTGACTGGAGGAAGGAATAAATAATAGACAGATCTAACAGTGTCATATTTTTTTCTATTGCTGGGATATGTTTGTATTAATCACTATATCTATTTCTGAAAATACAGTATATTTTCCAGACTTGTGTTTATAGTTGTTTGTTTTGGATTTATCATCATGATTGATATGGATGGTACTTACCATAGGGTGTTATGGGTATTGTATGGCTTTTATACATATGTTTTTGGTGCAATGTTTTGGTCACTTTTGTTTTTTAATTTGACTGTTTTTATGTAACCCACTTTGAGTCACACGAGTCGGAAAGAAAGTTGGATTTGGTTTGATTAAACCAAGATTATATATAATACCTCGTTTCCACTGAGCGGTACGGTCCAGTATTTTGAGTGTTTCCATTATAAAATGGACCCATTAGACCGGACTGAACCGTACTGTTTTTGGACCCCAAAGGTTTTAGGTTCATAGAAAAATATAACAGACCGATTAGCGCAGAGCTATTGTTGAACCTGTTGAAAGTCGTTACGACAAAGAAACGGCCTATATTCCTCGTCGGCGGCTGTAGTCTTCTCTCAAATGATTTTAAATGCTTTGACAATGTATTAAAACCCAAGCGGAAATCAAGGATTGGCTGGATGACTTGTAGTTGTTAGCGTCACCCTGCATGCTCTGTGACGGTCCAACTTTGAGTGGAAACGCTCACTTAAGCCATTCTGAACCCGACCGTACAATACTGCCTAGTTACATTTAAAGTATAATGCATCTTTTTAACCCCAAATGCTGCAAGTTTATTTCAAAATCTACAAAAAAGAAAACCTTAAATAAATAAAAATGTAGTTTTTTTGCACAATAGATCACTTGCCTGTGTGTTTATTTTATTTTTTAAATAATTTATATGTTTTAAAGCCAGATTCTAAAGCAATTTAATTTAACACCATCACCACTTGTTTAAATTTCAAAATATGACAGATTTTAAATCTAAATGTGCAATCTTCCTCTGTCATTACCTAATACTTAGTTTTATAATGCTTTTTTTCTATCTATTTTCTTACTGACTGCACCTCAGAAATATATAACCGCTGCAGGCTCATGCAGCTTGATATAAAATTCAAATCCACTGTTTGGGGATCAGTTTCATAAAAGTAAATAGATTTAAGAGCCTGGAATTGCCTCATGCTAAACCAGAAAGTGCAACAGTTTGTGCTTTGTAGTTTAATGACCTACAAAGTTCAAATGTGAAAGAAAAAACTCATACTTTTTTTTAAATTAGTTTGTCTTCTGCATACAATTCTGAAAAAAAGCATCCATTTACAGTTGGAAACTGATGGAGTTTCATGAAAAATCAATAGAAATCCTCCTCCCCTGTGTTTATTTCACCCAGGCTCATTTTTCACTTGAGGAGCTAGCGTGTGTCGATAGCTGGCACAGAATTCAGGGGAACATCGTTAAGATGCTGCGAGAAGAGAGCCATCTCTTCATGTTTGTTCCTCTTCATGTCAGACTGCTTATGAGCACACCACCCACTGCTCCAATGTCAAATGACTCCCTGAGCACAAGAGTGCTCACTGAACATGAACTTTATTCATGTTGACAGCTACAACTGCAGCTAGAGAAGACTCGTCCTCCTCTTCTCCAGGTGGACGGAGATCACACGGCGCAGTCTGATACAGACGGGAACAAACAGAGCTTTAGAACTTTATTCATACTTTTTTCCAGAAACTAGTTTCCTCCTGGAAAAGAAAAGTCGGTTTTAGCAGAATCATTGCAAACATGCACCTTTTTTATGACTTATTCGTATAAGTGCATGTTTAGGACTAACATGTGATTGAGGTTTGACAAAAATCCATCTGTGTGTATTAGTGAGAGATTTGACAACACAAAGAAATTCCCTCCTGCTGTTTTAAATTAAAAACCTCTGCCAGACACTTATGAAAATAGCCCAGGGAATTCATTAATAGATGCGTTAAAATGTAATTTCTGTAAAAAAAAAAAGTCGATCACACAATTATTCACAGCCTGCTTGAAGATAATGAGAAACTCAACATAAAACGCAAAGTCTCTTTCATTCAGAAATGGTCGTGGGAAGCATGATAATACTGATCGGCAACCATTTTTGTTCTGCCTCTGAATAAACTTGGTCTCAAACTGAAGAATAAGAATGAAAACTAGAAAAAAACTTTAAAAAACTTTAAGGCAATCCCTGGTGATAAAATGATTTCATTATGAGATATAAATGTTTTTGCTTTGTTTTTTTTAAGATGTGTAAAGTGTATAATTGTGAATGTCTAAAATTGTGTATTTTATGTTGACGTTTTACTAGGTAGAGGCTCTAATATAAGCCCATATGGGTATTATGCCTCTTCCTGCACCTACTTTTCATGTATTTCTATACCTGTTTTTTAGCAATATGTTGTATAAGGGCAAATAACTGAAAATTAAAAAAAAAATCTTAATTGCACTAAGAATTTCTTGTAAAATGGGAGAAATTCCATACAATTTTGAAATGTGTAAAATGTATGAATATCAAAAGTACAAGCATCATTTTCCTGAACTTACTTAACATTTTCATACTAATATTGCCAAAGTTTCAAAGGTGTAAAAAGAATTTGAAAAATTTCTTGAAAAATCACAAAGATTTTTGTCAAATTAAAAAAACATAAAGTTTATGAATACCAAAAGTACAAGTATGAATGTGCCGAATGTTGTGATACTAACATTGCATAGGTTTCAACGTATATTTCTATTGAGCTTAAAAATTGCATAAATTGCGAACAAATTTAAAATCCATTAAAGATATGAATACCAAAAATACAAGCAGGAACGTCCTGAACATTTTGACACTAATATAGCATAGGCTTTAAAGGTCACAAAGTATTTTAAGAATTTCTTGTTACTATGGGACTAAAAAATTGTGTATAAATTGCATACAATTAAAAAAAATTACTAAATATATGAATACCAAAAGTACTAGCAGGAATGTCCTGAACTTCCTGAACGTTCTGATAACAATGTTGCTTAAGTTTCAAAAGTGCATAAAGTTTTTGAAGAGTTTGAAGAATTTCCCATTAATTTTCTGAAAAATTGCATAAATTAATCTAAGTCCAATAATTTTTCTCATGTAGCTTCCCAATGATGGTCGAGGATTTTGGAGAAAAAAGATCAGAATACCTTGGAGGGGTTTAAATTTGTGGATGGGCCTAAAGGTTTTTTTTTAAATTCAAGATGGCGACCTCGCCCAAGGTCAAAGATCAACTAAAATGTGGTTGTAGACTGCGTATAATTTTGTGAAGATTGCTCCAACAAATATTCTCTTTTTTTGTATTGAGTGAAAATGTAAAAATCACCACTTTGCCACAAAATGCTGTCGGTTCAAACTGTAGGTTCTGAGGCCATCCCATAATAAGTTCGAAGTTTCTTTGGATTTTGATTTTGTTAGTGGATTTAAAAAAAACTTTTTTTTCTTGATCCCTGTCAGATATATATATATATATATATATATATATATATATATATATATATATATATATATATATATATATATATATATATATATATTTATGATTTAACCAGCTGTGATGTCATCATTTTTGGGGGGGAGGAGTCATTTACTATGCCCAACATTCATTTTCACTGGAAGAAAAACAAAAGAAAAAACATATTTGATGCATTTTTTTTACATTTAAATATTTTTAATAAAACATTGATACACTTCCTTTTTTTTGTTTGAAGCTTTCATCCTGTCTCACTTAGTGCTGCCCAAGTCCTCTTAAAAAAATGATTATGCATCATGGTTTGTCAAATAATCATGAGTCACACATCCTGAGACAGTTACCCATCAGACCATGTCTAAAGTTGTGACTAGGAAATGCTAAAGCTGCTTTCCTCTGCTTGGTTTTGCACGATTGTTTAAAAAAAATGCACATAAATAAAACACAAATACGTGTAAAGTGAAGAAGACAAGTCTGCATGTCTTAGAAGAAGACATGGCGTTTTCAGAACATGTACTAACATGTTAACTCACATTTTTCAAAACAAATATCACAAAAATATGTAAATAAAAAAAACACAAGCTATTTTTACCTGTCAGTCATTTGTATATTGTATCCATAGATAATTGTTCTCTACATTGGAATATTTTCCATAAATTGAACTCCAAATCCTAAAAAATCTATTTGCTATGTACAGGTATGGCTTATATCTCAATAAAAAAGGGTCTGTTGGTATAAAAAGAAATAATCCTACAAAGTAAAGTTTTACTGTGATCATCTTTTAAAGTGTTTTTGTGGTCTTTTAATTATGATTATGCTGTTTTTTTTAGCCACAATCAAAAAATGCTGTACCTTTTTGTAGGACTAAGTTTCTGCAGAGCGTCAGTAGTTCATTATAAATTCACTTCTGACTTGTGGTGGGACAGTTGGCCTTCCCACCATTCTTTTGTTTACAGCTCTCCTGCTAGCTTACAGCACCTCACATCCCCTTGATCTGGTGTTCTGCTCTGTTTCTGTTTGTTTTTTTAATCGTACATCACATAACGCAGCTTTTTTGAAATATTTTAATTATTTTGCTTTTTATTCGTACTTTTCCATACTTACTTTTGTTGGGACCACAGGCAGAAATGAGCTTAAATTGCTAAAACATAACACAATAGATCTTTTTATGTTTCACGTGATCAACATTTTTTAGTTCATTGTTTCTTATTTTAAATAAATAGACACCTAAACTCCAAAACACCCCAATCCAAAAAATGGGAAGCAATATTGAAGGAAAATGAAGACGTGAACCAAATTCTTCCCTCTGGCTTCTTCTTAGGAAAAAAATAGAGGCTATGTCAGAATTCCATCCCTACTCACAGCATAGTGCGTTGTCATTTTCTAGTGCTGTCTGAATCTACAATTCCTAAGTTGAGTGCTCTAAAAATTTCCCAGAAGACTTTGGGAAAAACTGGCATGCATCAATACTCACTATATTAGTGAATATAGACCACAATGCATTGTGGAAAATACAATTTTGAGCTTAAATGTATTTATTTAAAAAAATAAAAATACAAAATGCAACTTAAATTCTTGAGATACCCCCCAAAAAACACAATTTTCACTGGAGTGGGTCTTTGAAGTCCTCTGCTCTGAGACCAAAAGGACATTTTCTAAAGGAAGTGGACTGGACTCAGATGTTTTATGCAGTGTGTGCAGATGGAGCAGGTATTCTTTCATTTATCTTTTTTTTTATCTTACTGTGAACCAAATAACACTCGGGGGCTGGAGACCACTCGGAATACTATCGAGAGACTCGCATTCCTCACGTTTCCCATCAAACCTGACTGCAAGCTCATCATTTCCATCATGTCACTGAAGGCTCCCTCTACAGTCTGCACGACCTCTGACCAAGGGCGCGTTCCTACAGAGCGCCGTGACAGGACAGTGACAGGGGCTGTGACTAAGTCTGCTGCACTTGTCATGCCTGTCCTCATTAAAGCACTTTGATTTCCAAGCAGAGCCTCCGCTACCCCCCATATTCACTGAAGATGATCAGATAAACGCAGCTACATTGACAAAAATGGAAAGCCGACTGTTTGAAGGGGAATGATTCACGCTGCACAGGTCAGAAGAATCCCTCTGTTCTCACCTTTCTCGGGCTCCTCGACTCCCACCGCTTTTTCCTGCAGACTTTCAATATTTCATGAGACACCAAAGAACAAGGACTTGTGACAGCGGTTTTCTGTCTTATTTTTTTCCTTTTTTGGTGCTAATTTCAATTATTTATAAGCAAACATGTCTGCACAAATTAAGCTAACAATGAATCATAGGTTGTTTAAGCTTAAATGATAGTACAAAAAGAAAAAACAGACGTTTGATTTCAGACGAGGGAGGGAAGCTGACAGCTGAAAGACTGCAAAGTGTGAAAGAATGCAATGAATCCTGGGAGAACTAGAGGAGTGACTTATGTTCCACGGCATCAGTTTGAGGAGACGAGGCATCATAATGATAATTGATAAAAGCAAAACAAAAAATTCCCAAACCACGAGGATTCAAACTGCGTGTTGTCACCGCCTGCAGGCCGTGATAACAGAGCCGCCCACCAGCTGAATGTAAAATGACTCGCAGCGGCGTCTCTTCTGCTTCATGGCTCATTACATTTCTAATGATCTGTTCTTGTCACCTGTTATTACATCCCGTGGTTTAAGACATTAGGTTCTTTTTTTAGTTTTTCTGAATCTTTTCTGACATGGAATTCCCAAAGATCACTGTCATCATATTTACCATCTCAAGCGGAGGAGTCGACTGAGCCAGCAAGTAGAGAGGGGATACTGGAGAATACTTTCACCCCAGGTTAAACTCATTTGAAATGGGAGGGACAAATTATTCAGTTTCATTTGGTTTGCAAGACTGAGTCAGACCACCTGGGAATGTCGCAGGGTTACAGCAGTTTGTTTGGGGTCATTCAAGCAGCGACTTACAATGAAAAGTCACGTGAACGCTTGTTTTAGGGTCCGCGTTCGAAACTCTCCTGTAGCTACGTAAGCAAAACGAGTTGAAAGTTAAACCAGGTTTGAACTTTGACTAATCAGGGACTCAGATTTGGTACAAATGGCGGCATCTCGGTCTAATTTGTGGAAGTGCCAACTGTTTAAAAGTGGAACATGGAGGAGAAATTAATAATTAGTTTGTGCCTGGCCGGAAATATATGACACCAAGTCTTTCATTTATCGGAATAGGGCTGTGGAAGAAAAAGTCTGGGATTTGTACCACTACGATATTTCCCACCAAGCCTCTTCCAGCAGTCGGTGGTGGACATGTGCAAGTGATCGGTAGAAAAAGATGTCACAACTCCTCAAACTCCACTTAAACCAATGGAGAATATGTATAAACGAGCACTGAAAATTTTAGATCTGAAGCCAATTCCATCACTGCCACATTTGATCAAAATACAACATTTTTACATTTTCTAATTTAATCAGTTTAGCTTTTTAAAAATGATTTTTAAGTGTCTTAATGCTCTGGGACCTAAACCTTTAAGGACGTTCACATCTAAGCTGGAGAGTTCCAGTAGAAGTTCCAGTAGGAACTCACATCCTGCAGATCTGAAGTCTGTGACCAGTTTTAGCCGTTTTATAAAAACAGACCAAGGACTGGTTGTCCCAGCAGCAGCACTGCACACGTCTAACCAGGTTAAACTGTTGTGTTTTTTATCCCTCTGATGTGTCTCCATGTTTTTAACTGTTTTATGTCATTGTCACAATTATTGTTACACTTTATTATTATTTTTATCCTGTGTAAAAAGTCCATCTAGGGATAAGTGCTGCAAATTAGCTTCTGCTATGAGCATTATGGTATGGGCATGGGACTACTGGTTTGCTGTACGTCTCTGTTTTTATATCTGTCCCTATTCAAATAAAATAAATTCATTCATTCAGTCAAAAAGGAGAAGCCCCTCCCAGCTCTGCCAGTGTAAAAACCATGAGCTATACTCACTTTTGAGAACCTGCGTTAGCGTGTTCTTAAACTTGGGTCACAATCTTGGTGTGTATCAAAGACGTTCTCGACTGGTGAGGCCCTGACGTCATCACTCAGATTTACAGACACGTGAACCCTACAGTGTAGAGTATTCACTATTTGATTGACAACAGTTAAAGGAGTGTTGTTTAAAATTTCATTTCAATGGTTTTCTTCAGTGTAGCAAAAAAAAAAACAAATCACCAACTTTGTTATTATTGACTTACTTTTACATATAAATGAAGTCTGTTCGCTGCTCCTTCTGAAGAAACATGATGAATAACCTGTTTGTAGAAATCTTTCTTTTCTTACCTCAGTGTTAAAAGTCTCTCTGTCTCAGTGGAGATCACTGCCAGTGATGAGTCTAAACAAATTCTTGAGTTTAGAGGTTTAAAAACGAAATCCTCCGTTTAGAAAATGAGGCTAAACAGTACTAAAGAGTAACTGCCACTAATTCTATTATTCTTTAGCCTCGTGTCATACATTCTCTGGGCTCACCAGCGCCCTCTGCCTTGAGGCTGGTGTACTGCAGGGCTCACCGAGTGTGTTTTTAAAGTGCATTTCTAGCTGATAAAAAGACAAAATAAGTCACAAACTGGCACCAATGTAATCAGATGGAGAAAAAGAAAAATGAAGTAATTAAAATGAAGCGTCTTTTAGGATGATAGAAAGTCTGAAACAATAGAGCGTGTGCATCAGCTGCTCCAGTCAGTGTGTGCGACACAGGTGAGGCACAGGCTGCCACTGCCTCACCTGCCGATTTCTTGTGTATTTGATCATGTCTAAAAATAACTAATATTATTTTTTAATATTTAACTTAAAAAATATATTCATCATTTTTAATTTATGTATTTTTAAGCTATATTTTGCCAGTGAGGCATTGCCTCACTTGCCTCCCCTAACTGCAGATCATGGTTTTAGTTTTAACCAAGAAAAAAAAGCATAAATCAGAGAAATCAGCTATCTTGTGACTTGAATTTTTTCTCAAATTCTTCTTCTCTTCACAACACCATGTTTATCAGCAACTTTTCACAGTTTA
>NC_050525.1:14795778-14816005 GCF_002922805.2 Oryzias melastigma
TGTTTTCCAAACACATCGGCTGTTTTCAAGGACATAGGAATGACACTGATCCTCCCATTGGTATATTTTCCATTCAAAATTAAGCAAGAATCTGATTCCGTAAATGAGAATCCTCAATATTACCAAAGAGAACCTCAAAAAAACAAACATTACAAGTCCATTCATTTGGTTCTGTGTTTTATGGATTGTTGTGTATTTGTGTAACATCCCAGAAGAAAGCAATGCACAAAATGATGCTACCATCCACATTCGAAGCGAGACGTTCCTTAAAATCAGTAAATAATATTATTTTTTCTTTGCATGCTTCTCAGAACTAATCTGAGCCTGAAGGAAGAAGCAGTTTTGAATATTTCCTGCTTGTGGTTGTCGTGTGCATTCATGCAGGTGTGTGAGCCACCGGTGACACAGGAACACTGTTGGTGTTTGTCTGGAACATTAGTGATGGTTTATTTTAGTTTTTATTTGATCAGGAAATAAAACAAGATACAAACAGGGAAACTTTGAATTATAAAACCCATAAATTAGTTTCTAAACTCTTTTACTAAACAATACAAGGAATTTAATGTCATTTTTTATTTAAAATTTTACAATTTTCCAAACTGAAAAATTGTATTTTCATTTATTTGTTTGTTACATTTTTTTTTATTTATAGGGGGGGGGCAGAGCTCATTTTTGAGTCAATGTTAGGATAATTTATTTACAGGATTAAAAACAAATCATCAATACGAGCTTTTTTAAGAATTAGTAATAGTACTTCAGCTAAAATAAGGGCTTTTTAAATATTAATAAAGGTAACAAAAAGAACTCAAAATGTGACTTAATGGAAAACTTCTCTTCTAAGATGCAGGTTGAGAAGAACTGAGAGAGTTGATGCTTTCCACCCAACCCAGGATAAGATATAATCTCCCTTCTTAGCTGTGACATTTTAATATACACAGTGCTACTGTTGCCAGCTAAAAGTGACACCTTGCATTAGTGTGACCTATTGCCATCAGCAGGTAATGTTGGGGGCATCTCTGTGCTCAGCAGCTTCCTTTCTCTCAGAGTCCAGAGGAGCAGAGGAGCAGCAGGGAGAGTCTGAGAGATGAAGACAATTCAATCTTGACAGAATAAACAGGGTAACTGTTGAACGATTGCAAGGATGATGGCACAGTTAGCAGTTTTTCCACCCAAATCAATCATTTTATTCTTATAAATGTGTTTTTATAAAAAAAAAGAAAAAGTGCTGCAGGAAAATTGCCTTAGGGTTTGCCCATCATTGAAATGTCCTTCCAATTCCTGCTAAAATGAAAAAAAAAAATCCTTAAATTGTTAAAAAATAAAAAATAAAATGAGGCACTTTCAGAATAAAAGCTCATGAAAAAAACAGTTGCAATGGGCATTAATTTGGAAATTTTTGAAAAATAAATATAATAAGGAAAACAACCTGCTTTGTCTCTTTTTTAATTAAAAACATGTAGCAAAAAAGAAAAATCAATCCTTACATAACAGTTCCAGCTTTTGCTGAAATTTCAGTAGCAAGTTCTACACACTTAAATGGACTCAGGAGGGTAGATCAGTAATTGACTTCACATTTATGTCTTGTCTGGTCGTGACTTGGCAGCAGGCTTGCAATAATGGACAGAATGAGAAAGGAAACTGTTGCTCAGAGGCCTGAGAGCAAGAAGTATGAAAAATGTTAAAAGTTAGGTGACTGGTTATGAAAAGGACATTTAAATAAATGTATGACAATATAGCCTACAATAATGTTAAGTTATAAATAATTGAAGGTCACAAAAGTGTAGAGTGTATAGACAGAGGTTACAAGATCAAGAAATACAATTGAATAGAATCAGTAAAAGCACATTCTGAAATATGAAACCCTAAAATCATTGCATTGTGGAACAGCAGCATTTATATTAAAATGGTCTTTAAGATGGTTTTTAAAATCTGCTAATTATATAAAAGTGTCCTGGCTGAGGACCCAAATGATCTGCAGGAAGAAGCTCATTTTTAGCGTGTTCTCAAACCTTGTACTATCTTGTGGAGTCCAGATGACCCCACCCTTACATTGACGTGTTATCTCTCCCATGACAAAGGTGGACAGGATTTCTTGTCTACCATGGACACCAGTAAAAATATAAATACATTAAAGAAAAAGGTCTGTCTTGTGGGTTCCAGGTGACCCACTCCCAATATTAACATGTCCAGGATAGCACAAAGGTTTTTCACACCTCACATGCTCAATGTGTCCAATGGTGAGATGGTGTTTTAAGTGTCACAGAGGAGTTCAAGGTGGAGGTGGGTCTGCACCAACAATCACTTTTTGAGCCCTTTCTTGTTTCTGTGGTGATGGACAGACTGACAGACGTGGTTAGACAGGAATCTCTGCGGACCTACGTGTTTGCAGATGACATTGTGATTTGTACTGAAAGCAGGAAGCAAGTGGAGGAACTTCTAGAGGTGGAAGTTTTCTCTTTGTACGACATAATTGACAAGTAAAGAAGTTTCTTTTCACTCTTCCAAAGGTGAGCCAAAGCGTGTGGAAGAAATACTCAGTGAAGCTCAAAAGTGGAATGAGTCAGACATAAATGTGTTGGTTCTTCTCGAGTATAAAAAGTTTGCTATTGCTAATTTTAAATATGCTTCTTTATTAATCAAAGGGAATATCCTCAGAGCTGTCTTTCAAGCTTTGAAGCTGCAAAACAATGATTTCAGGAAGGAGATCACAGCACTTACCATCAAAAGCATTTCTTTACCATCCTGTCTGCAAGGAATGGGGGGAATATTACTGCAAATCTTTCAACTATGTCAAGGGTAAAGTTTCCCTGGAAGAGCACTCAGAAAAGAAAGAGGATGTGGTGGTGGCTTTTTCCATGAGTTTATGGGCTTTAAAGTTCCTCAAGGACAAACGGCTATGTGCTTTAATAATGTACCTGTGAAACATATAGCATTTAGTAGTAAAAAGCTTTAAACTCCATGTCCTTTAGCGGCTTCTTGGCATATTACCTAAATCTTTTCTTCACACTCTTAAACTCTTTAAAGTGCCCCTTCGATGAAAATATATATATTTTTTGAGTTTTTAACACGTATGTATTTAGTATGTACAGATCAACATGAAGTATGGCTCTTTAAGACGTTTAGGTTGTGGGATTTTGGTCAAAAACTTCATAATCATAATTAAAACACTACTGGGAACTTTTTTTGACGCAGTCAACACAAATCAGCAGATTCTGACACAGAAAAGCGCTTTTTGTATTGACTCTGATCCGATATGGAACACATTACTATAGTTAATGCAAAGTTGGTTTTCTCCGCAACAGAATCAGTTGATTTACGTTGATTGTGTAGACAATTAATTCACTACTGAAGTGTTGCAAATCGGTGCAAGGCTGCTTTTCCCCACTTCACAATCTGCTGGATTTACGATAATTTCGTAAAGTGTTTGTTATGAATGACATGACAGGAAATAGAAAACTGTCATGTCGTTAGCTCTCCGTCAAAAGGTTGTACAGCGCTGTGTTGTTCCATTATTGATGATAATGGTTGAAATCCAGTTTTACTTCAAGTCTTGTAGATGCTACAGATTTATTGACCTGGACTGTGCTGACTGAAACAAAAAACAAGTCGTTTGATTCATTAACCATGAATGATCTGTGTGTGTCCAGTGCTGCTGGGTGTGCTGATGACATGGGCCCAAACCGAAATGAAGAGGGTCGTTGGAGACAACGCCACGCTGCCGTGCCATTACCAGTTCTGGGTGGGCGAAGACCCCTCCCTGGACATCGAGTGGCTGCTTTTAAAACCAACCAACAGGCAGAGGGTGGTAAGTGTTTTTGGTCCAGAAAGACTTGCTTTAATATTTTAATCTTTAGTCGTACTCATTTGTTGCTTCATAAAATTGTTTGTATGTTCGTGTATTTGTCATGTCGTGATGACTTTCTACTGACACTAGATCATTACCTACTTCGCCGGACGTGTCATTGACCCCAACGAAGCCGAGCGTGGCCGTGTGGCTTTTGCCGGAGAGTTCTTAAAAGGTGACGTGTCTCTGTTGATCAGGGACTTGTCCCTGATAGACTCAGGAGAGTACAGCTGCAAAGTCAAGAAAGGCGTTCAGTACCACTGGAGCACCATACATCTCATAGTTCTGGGTAAGGAAAGAACACATTTAGACTGGATTTTCATGCCAAGTATGAAGATATTTATAAGCAGACAAACTGCCTGGAAAGAATTGTGTTCCATCACCGCTTCTCGGTTGGGGTTAAAATATTTGCAGAGTTATTTTCAGCAGCGACTACCTCCCAGAGGACAAGCGTGTGAGCCGTTGTGAATGGATATTATTATTATCCTGTGCTATGGAGGCTCTGATGGACCAAAATATTTATGATTTCTGACTCTTTGTCTTCTCAGTACCAGTTTCAAAATAAAATTCATTGAATTAAATCAGAGCACAGATTCATCAAATCAATGTTTTCATTTCACAGCAATTTCTTGTACTGTTTTCAAAACTTTGTTCTTATAGTTTTTAGGAAAGAGTTCATATTCTGTCAATTTTGTTTTTGCTGAAAATGACAAGATATTTGAAACAAAGTCTTTAAAAATGGAATTGGTTTCAAAATGGCAGTTAACAAAATTACTTAAAGATGTTTGTGTTGTTTTTAAACTACTCTAACTTTTTTTTTTTTTTTTGTCAAGTCTTTTCCAGTGATCATTTGATTATGATTAAACACAAAGCCTTTGTCATTTTTTAAGACAAGTTTGTTGTTAGTGAAGAAGGAAATAGAATCAGCAATGAGATCTTTTGGACTTTCCCTTTTTATTAGTTTTTTTTTTTTTCTAGCAGCCTTCCTCAGTATCGCTGCACATTACACATAAAATCAGCCACAATGCTGTTTCTATTATTACAAATTGGATGTGGGGCACTGATGTGAGTCTGAATGCTGAATAAGCACTTCAGGTTCAGGAAAAAACAGATTTGCGGATGTTGCTACTTTTTCCAGTTTAGACTGAGGTGATAAAAACAACATTTACGGTAGTTTACTACGGTTGATTCCTTACATTCAAATGGAGATTTTCCTATGCGCATACATTAATGGTTTGGAGTCAGCCCTTCATATAACTCCCTCCCCCACGACGCGCCTTCAATACTGATTAAACCTCACGTCTCCGCCTCAGGATCCTTTTAGCCCGTCCTCTGCTCACCTTGCATTTAAATTCACAATCAAGCTGTCATTCATGATTTATTATGAACAGCTCACATCTGTTTGGATCATTATAACAGTGGTAACTCCTGTCCGCATATTAAAAAGGCTTCACTCTCGCAGCTCTCGGGCTGGCTCATTTCCATAGCTTGTCAGCTGGTTTGCTATAACTTGATTTAAATCCGTTTTTCCTTTGAGTGACAGCTGTGAGAAGAGATAATGAAGGAAAGAAATTGTGCGAAAGAAGGCGAGGAATATGAAGCACGTGTGATTTAAGTCATTATTCCAGCTGCCATCTGAACAGCCTCACTGGGCTTCTGTGCAAAATGAAGACTGACTGGTTCCGGATTGTTCCGGAGTAAAGACAAAACACTCCTCTGAGGGAAAACCCAACATAATTATTTGCTGGGGTTTCACAAATGTCAGGCTGCTAAATAAAACAGTCCTGTTATAAATCTTTAGCGTTGGCAGAAGAAAAAAGCTCGAAAATGACTTACATCCAGTTCCAACAAAATTAAATCCAGAAAAGTTTGTTGGTCTGGACCGAGTCCACTTAATTTGAGTCCTGAACTTTGAGTTTGGTCTGTATTCAGACGACCTTTGAACTGGATATAATCTGGTTTAAACCAAAACTTGTAAACAAAACCATGTGACTAAAGATCTCTTCAGTCATTGGCCAGGAATTCTAAAGGTGGGGCAAAGCAACGATCGCTGAGGTGCAATCCTCGTCAAGATAGTTCACTTATTCAAAATCTATATTTCGCTGACCAATTTTGAACGTCAGTATCGAGGTCAAGACTTACTTTTGATGCTAAGAAGGAACGCTGAAAAGTGTTTATGACAAATAGATTTTTGGGAAAACAGCGTGAGAAGCAATGTGTTTCACATTAAAAGTTGTTTTTTACTCTGTTTATTTCCCGTAATGCCCGGCTACGGTGGCTGTTTTGGTCCAAATTTTCCTCTCTCAGCTCAGAGTCTATTCGGACTGGGGTGTCCCAAAATATCAATATTGCGATATATTGCAACATTTAGTCCAATGATGGGTTCTCACCAAGTATTGATCTTTTATTTTCATTTGAAGAGGCTGTAAAATGTTATATTCATCGTCCTTTGGTTAGACGTTCCTTTGGAGGTAGATAGGAGCCGAGACTGGCTCTCAGCGGCACCAAAGGGCCTGACAGCTACTTGAATTATTTAATTTTTGTTCTGTTTTTACAACAATTTTTTCATGCTTGCTATTGTTAACACTGAATTTTACAGATAATTCAAATTCAATTGGTGTCAATGCTTGTCAAATACATAGTTTTACTGATTTGCACAAAAGTGTCTATTATTCGTTGCACAAAATAAGTTCCTTATTATGATTGTGTTCCAGCGAAAAACTGAATTGGAAAATATTTTCCCCCTAAAATACTTGTTTTTCTACATAATGTGAGTTACTAGAGACTATTTTGACCAATTATTGCATTATCATGATATCATCGATATCGTGAGCCATGTATCGAATATCGTATCGCATCGTATTGTATTGTGAGGTACCCAGTGATTCCCAGCTCTAATTCAGACAGAGGAAACTCAGTAAAATTTGAAATTAGCCAAAACCACCTTGAAAGATGGGCCCGAGAGCCATTCCTGGTCCCGAATCAGGAATACACCGGCTTGGAAGTGTTCAAACTGAAAATGTGTTCCTTACTGATCGGGGAAAAAACTGTCCAGTCTGGATGCACCGTTTCTCTGTGTGGTAAAAAAACAAACAAAAATGCTGCATATTTTTTGGTTATAGTACTTGATTAAATGTAGGAATTTATTGCAAACATGTTTTTATTGAGCAATGATACATTAAAAATTATGTATCCAGGTTATTGAAAAAAATGATTTGGTGTAAAAAAAATTGCTAGAATTATATTAAAAAAAGCATATGAAACTGTGGGACTGTGAATGGTGAACCAAAAGAATGCTAAAAAATATCAAAAGTGAATATAACCCATCAATGTGTTCAGAAACAGACAGTAACTATGTGTTTGTGTCTTCTTGCAGTAAAGCCATCTAAGCCTCGATGCTGGATGGAAGGCAAATTCTTTGAGGGCGGTGAAGTGAAGATGAGCTGCAAATCTGCCGACGGCTCCAGTCCCATTCACTACAAATGGGAGAGATTAGGGGAAAAGGGCAAGCACGTTGGGAAGCTGCCTCCACTGGCTCTGATCGGTAAGCAAGCGTTTGTACTCGTCTGTTGGGCTGGTTTTTAAAAATAAATCGATTTGTTGAACTTAATCTTCTCTGAGAAAATGCAGTATTGATTCAGCAAGATCCCCTTTTAAAACCAGTCTTACTGCAGTATGGGTTTGTTTTTAAAGCAACAACCAGCTTTGCAATTAAAGTAAGAATCTTAATTTTTTTAATGAGTTTAGTTTAAGTCATCAGATGTGTAAAAACTGTTTTATGTATCTAAACAAAATTAGTTTTTGTATGGAAATTAAAAAAATCTTATTAATGAATTAAAACGAGTTTTGAAACATATGAAAGTTAATATAATTGTATTTTTTTTAGCAATATCCAGGACTAACTGAGGGATTCACACTTCCTTACTGTATATATAAGTCCTAAAGTAACACTAGCAAGATGGGGTTTATTGTAATATAAGTTTGCCCTTTCTAAAAATTTTGGCCATTACAAGTATGTTTAACAGTGACTTGTTGCCACTGTTTTTTTTATCTGTTTATTAATATGCAAGTAGTTCACAAAGAATCCAATTCCTAATGTGTAAAAACTGTTAAAAAAAAAGTAAAAAGTGCTACAAAAAATTAGGAATTTCAGTCAGATGCTGTTTGTAAACTAATTTTGTTGAAATTATAAAAATAATTCAAATTTATTGAAGGTAAATCTTTAATTTTTTTGTCTCCAATTCAAAGTTTACTTTGCCAGAAATAAAGTCATTTGAAGTTTATTATTGTCATTTTTATGTATTTTTTTTTTTAATTTGAGCTATAAAGAAAAATTAATCAAAGTGTCAGAATTTTTACCACATCTAAAAGGTAGTTTGATGTAATGCAAGCTGCATTTATTGTACATTGAAAACTAAGGCTAAAGACACTATTTATAAAAACTGAACGTTTTATTCTCGAATTTGGGATAATGCTGTGTCCAAAAAAGACCTGCTCTAGACTGTACAAATTTTAGAAATTTTAGATACATTTTAGCTGCATTTTACTCAACACCAATGGAAGATCGGTGAGCTTGCTGCTAGTAAGGCCAAATCCAAATTCCCTACAGCTTCTCCCTACCCCTACATTTATCCCTCCAAGTGGAGAGATATGGAAAAAAAAGTGTCTTAAAATCCAGATGTTCCGACCGCTTGATGATGTCGTGAATTTTTGCCAGTCATCTATAATAGAGCATTACTGCCAGCACTTAGAAAATGTATAACATTATCGGATTTATAACTTTAAAAAAATCAGAAAAACAAAAAGTCCTTCTTTACATATAAATGTGAACTTACATCAAGAAATGTGTTTCTACTCCGCGCCACAAGCACGACGTGGATCACCAGACCTGCAGAAAGATACAAAATCTTAAGTCGCTACAGCTCCTCCTTAAAAACCAATTTTGGACACGCTGAAGCTCCAAATGCCCCTACATTTGGAGGAGGAGCCACAGGGGTAGGGAATGCATTCACATCCGGCCTAATACTTTGTGTCAACACAAAGTGTCACACTAACATGTTAAAATGTCTGACAAAAAACCCTTAAATACTGATTTAGTAAAATGTTAAATTAATGATATATGATATATGTTTATGGAAAAGATTAAATAACAATTTGCACTAATAATTCTGCTTTCTAGAAATCATTTTTTGTGGAGGTTGAAATCGTGTTTTCAAGTTTCATAGATTTTGCATTACTAGAAGATAAGAAATAACGCTTGGGCTTATTTGCTTATTTTTTTCTGCTCTTCAGATTTAAAAAACCCAGAAACCGTGACTCTGAAGAACTTGACCAAGGACAACGCCGGCATCTACAAATGCACGGCGAGCAACGATGTTGGAGAAGAAAGCTGCACAGTGGAGGTTCAGATGCACTGTGAGTGGAGGAGCTTGTTTTCTGACAGAATTGTAAATGTCATGTCAAATAAAATATGAAAACATTCAATAACGCTGAACAATGAAAGCATCGCAGTGCATTTGGACAAAATCAATGCAATACGAGACAGGAATGGACACGATGAAAGGTTCTCCTGTCAGCGATGAACTAGAAACTCAGGCATTCTGTAACCTACCTTGGACAAAATAGAAGACCAAGATGTGTTTTTTGTTAAGTTCTTCATTTGCATAAACCAGTGGTTTCAACCTTCTGTTTTACAGATATACCCTCAAGGGAAATCGTTTATTCAGCCAGATTCCACCTAATGAGGACAAGGCAGCTTCATTTGTACAGCACCTTTCACACAGAGAAAATTAAAGGCATTGTATACAGAGACAAGAAAGATTAGATGGTGAAAAAAAAGTATTGGAAAGGATTTTTTGGGTCGAAAAAATATTTGTCAGTGACTGATTCTGCAAGTTGTCCCATTAAAGAAGATAGTTCTGTAATGTTCATCATAGGAAATTAAATTGTGTCATTTTTAAAGAAAGTATTTCTGTACTGGTGCAGAAAATACGTATCTGGTCAGAAGTAAAAATTTTCTTATAGGTCTTCACCAGGTTTGCAAACACTAGAGTAGTTATTTTGGTCCATTCTTCCATGTAGATCTTCTCAAGAGCTGTGACGTTTTAGGGCAGACTTTCAACTCCCTCCACAGATTGTCTATTGGATTGAGGTCCAGAGACAAGCTAGGCCGCTCCAGAACCGAGAAATGCTTTTTACTATCATTGTCATGCGGGACGAGGTTTTTGCCCCAAATCTCAACGTTGATTCTTTCCTTTATATTGAGCTCCAGGTGGAGGAAGATTTTCAGTGATTTTGTATTTCTTCAATTTTCTAATAACTGCCCCAACAGTTGATCTCTTCTCATCAAGCTGTTATCTTATTGTAGATTAGTTAATCCCAGTCTTGATCAGGTCTAAAATCTTGCCCCTGGTGTCCTTTGACAGCTCTTTGGTCTTAGTGGAGAGGTTGCAGAAGTGTTTCAGAGGTGTGGACTGGTGTCTTTTATACAATAACCAGATCAAACAGGTGACATTAATACATATAACAAATAGATATTGAGAAAAACTTCGTAAAAGAATAAGTAGCATATCTTTGAGAGTTGAATTATTGCTAGTTTGTAGGAGGCAAATACTAATTTCCTGCACTGTTAGACTGATAAGTTATTTAAAAACTGTACAATGTGATTTCCTGGAATATTTTAAGTGTATTTATGATAAACATTGCAGACCTCTCATTTTTTAAAGTGGGACAACTTGCAGAATCTGACTTTTTGTGTGTTTAATTAAAAAACAGGGGAGCTGTAAAAACTTTGCGACAGTAAAGCTAAACATTCTAAATAATAAATGGAGACACAGATGTTTGTGTTCTAAGAGTAAACAATGACATATTCAATATAGTTACATGTTTTGATTTTTCCACTACAACCTTTCTAAACCCGCTGAATCCCTTTTGGTGTCACTGGGATGCTGGGGCCTATCCCATCCACTACTGGGTTGCCAGTCCATCATCGAATGTCACAATCTTTGTAAACGAGACATTTTTACCTCATATGTGATAAAAAAATAATAATTTTAACTCCAAATCTCTGTGTCATTTTGCCAGACGTTAGGGGGATGGGCGTGGTGGCTGGTGCAATAGTCGGAGTGTCCTTTGGCGTCCTTCTCATCATCCTCATTATCTGGTTGGCGTTCTGTAAAAAGCAGATGAAGAAATACGAAGAAGAAGAAACCCCAAATGAAATCAGGTAAACTCTTTGAACATGAAATATTTCTTCAAAAACTTCATACGCATGCTGCATAAGCCTTAGTCACATGCACCTGTAAGGCGGTTGACCTGTACAGGTGCTGCAGGTTTTTGGGTTGTCCGGGCCCATAGAGGATTGTAGGCAGGAGCTGCTGGAACACAGGTGTGTCATGCAGTTCTCTTGAGGGTTGTGCGGTATCTTTAGGGAGGTTGTTAAGAAAGGAACGTTCCATTGTCGTGCCCGTTGTAAGTGTATCGTGAAGTATTTGTAATGATGCATTCACTTCGAATGCAGCATTCAAGTCTGCTGCTTCTCTTTTGACGCCTGTCAAATCTGCTCCTCAACGCCTTGACGCGCCTGCCGCGGAGCAACCACCAAAGTTGTTCTGGAATTCGCTCTTGCCAAATCATTGATATTGTTGAGCGAATAGTTGGGGTTTTTATGTTTTGGAGAGCTCTACAGAGGCACCGGCAAGCAGGTCGCTGTGTTTGTTTTCACCAGATCTTCAGAGTCTCCGGGTTTGGTGTACTTCACTCTTGCAGCGAGAGCTGCACCTGAGGCCCGTTTTACACGTTGCTTCCATCTGTCTGTGGCTCAGTTTGAACTTTGACCCAAGAGAGGGGAAATAAAAACAAAACTGAGGGATCTTATTATTATTGTCATGAAGCTAGAGCGATCCCACGCACTACAACGGAACTCACGGCTGCTCTCCGGGCTACTGGCCAGCTACCACCGGAGGGACCCGCAGCCTGGGCAGTAAACTTCGCTGGATCTGCCAGGCGCCTGGACATCAGCGCCACTATCAGCTCTACCAGAGCAGCAGCAACAGCTATCAGCTCTGCTGGAGTCTTAGGAGCAGAGCTCACTAGCCCACTAAGCTATCCACTGATAGCAGCTGGCTATCATAGCGGTCCATCCAGCTCAATGAGCTCTGCGACGGGCTGGCGATCCATCCAGGGTGTATCCCGCCTTCGCCCAAAAGTAACGAGGACAGTTTCAGGGAACCTAGCGGCCCCCATGGGTTGAGAAAATGGATGGAAGTTCTTGATGAAAATCCTCACATCGAGCCACCATCTTGAATGTTTAGACATCACGTGCCCAAAGCTGAGTCCCTGATTGGTTGACAGCCGTGTCAAGGTCGCCATGTCAAGCTCGCCGCGCCGCTGCAGATTGCATCTTTACATTGACGTAACATTGAAACTTGATGCTTCCGCCGCACCGGCCGCATTCGGTGTGAATGCCCCATAATGTAAGTTGCACGCACTTGACTTACGGATGATTCTGTCTTACGGTGCCTTCATCCCACACTCTAGTCGTTAGTAAGGCTCAAGTATTGGCTGCTTTCTGACTAAAATGCTGCACGTACGGGGTATGTAGGTGTTGTTCAAGTGTCTGTAGGATGCCCATAAGATGTCCACGCAAACCACACTAACTGTTGAATTTTCTCATTTCTAACAGTCTGGATGTAGGTAAAGAGTGGACACTTATCACTATAAAACCACTATTGGGGCCCTTGCAGAGTGCGGAGAGTTCAGGGGGGTTTAACTGAAAATTAGAGAAATCTGTATGACACACCTGAGTCTCTGTTAGAGTGTTTGCGACAACGTATTGCCTGCAGCACGCCCATAGAAAAAATGTGCAGGAATACTTTTGGAATACAGTATCACCTAGCGATCTACGACCTTGGTACTTCCTGCAGGTCACGTATTGGTTTGCCCATTTGTCTTTGCTTGTCGTTCAACCACGTTTGCTTCTTTCAGAGAGGATGCAGAAGCTCCAAAAGCCAAGCTTGTGAAGCCCAACTCCTTATCCTCGTCTCATTCCGGAAGCTCTCGCTCAGGCACCTCCTCCACCCAGTCCATGGTGCACAACACAGGAACCAGCGGGCAGCAAGGCGGGGTTTCTGTTGTGGCGCACGGAAAGAAAAACTGCCACGCTCCTACTTTTTCTCAGCCTTCGGCTGTCTACAATCAGGTGCTTTCCAAGACTCTCGTATCCCGTTGCACACCGACCTCCTCATCCAACTCCAAGCCCAGCCCTCCCCCCAAACTAAGCCATGTGAACTCAACCCACATGGGGGCTACTTCCAATATGGACCCCGCCCAAAGCCAGGCCTTCAACACTGTGTAAAGTCATACAGAAGAAAATATCTATATCACAAGGCTGTGAATGATAAGAATAGTAAATATGTTATCCAGATATAGCTGTACTCTCGCTATTCTCGGTCCAGTGGATGCTTGAACAGATTTGAATTAACAATGTAGAAACACATAAATTCCAGTGCTGTTTGTTGACACGTGGTCATTTAATCAAGTTCATTGGAGTCTCATTATTAAACTAAAGAGAATTGTGAAAAAAATGACAGCAGGTAAACGCTTCATTGTCTTTGGTCATTGACAGAGAAGTGAATGAAATGTGCTCCAGAGTCTTTCAATTCTACGAATAGCTTGAGACCATTCATACACGACACGCGTCTCCATCTGTGACCGAACCCATCAAGCACTTTTCTTTTGTACTGTTCATTTTCACAGCGTAGAGAAATAACTTTTCAATTCTTCCTGCTTTTTTGGCTGAAAAATGTCGACGATTTGCTTAGTGCCTCTTTTCCAGTTCACGATGCTCGTCTCTGTCTCGTCAAATTTTAAAACTATTGGTCACTACTATTAATAATGTGTGCCATATTGTACAACGGAGAACTAATATGTTTGAAGATTGTTTCAGGGTGGAACAAAATACCCTAAATGAGAAAGTGCCATAGTCTGAAGGTTTACACTAAAATTTATTGTGTTGTTGAAGGATTTTCATGCAACACTAACAACACAATGGAGATTATATTTTTTCCTTGCAATTAGAAAAAGAACTTAAGTGAATTTTAAACAGATTCTTTCTATCCTATTTACAGTAATAAATCCAAACAATGCAATCGACTTTCCGATTCAGAGCCCCCAGCTCCCACAGTCTAATAGTTTTTAGATGAAAATGTTTTGGTTGTGTTTTGTTGAAAAGATGACAGGATATGATTGTTGACATTTTTATTCTTAAACTAATCTAAAGTGTTTCTGGATTCCTAATTTAATGACAGCAAATCAGAAAAAGGACAAGGCTTTGCTACACAATCTCACTCCTAACTCGTCATATATGGACGCATGGTTCGGGCCCCCCTCCACGTCACTTTTTGATGTTTTGGGTGTCTCCAACTCGTCGTTTTTGGACGTGCTGGCTGTTCCCATTGAATCAAGGGTCCCGTACCGGGTTAGGGTACCAGTACAGGGTCAGGGCAGGGGTTTCCAAACTTTTTCTTGTGAGGGCCACATAACTGATTTCTTCTCCGATGTTGGGCCGGGGTCAGTTTGTAGGCCAATACAGGGGTCTCCAAACTACAGTCTACGGGCCAGATTGGGCCTGCCTTCATATTAGGCCCAACCCCCGTAAATAATATCCACAGATTAAGATTACAGATGTTAAACTCCTCACAGCACTTTTCTCAGACAAACATGAACATTTTAACACTTTTCTTTTTTAAACTCTCAAAGTTCAAACCTTGGTAGAAAAAAAGCTGAAGGGTTATATGATGAAAACAAAGATCTCATTACAAGCAAAGATTTAAGGAGATCTGGAGAGCTGTGCATTTCTGCACACGGCACATAGGAGATTGATTGACAAGGTCTCCAGCCAATCAGGATACAGAACAGGGTGAGCTGCTTAAAAAAAGGGAGAGAGAGAAGCAGCATAATCGCTTTTAAACAATCAGGGAGATGGCAAAAGATGAACTATGATGTGGAAATAGAACGCTGATCTATATGACAGGGATTTTAGATATGTTTAGATAAGAGCACAGACTGTAGTCATGTTCTATGTGGGTCTCTATCGTGTGCCAAATCATGAGTCTCTGATTTTGTTCTGGGGGCTGGGCCAAATGTGAAGGTGGGTCAAATCCGGACCGCGGGCCGTGGTTTGGGGACCCCTGGGTTAGTGTACCAGTCCGTGTCTTTGTACCACATTCTGAGGGTTGGGGACTCCTGATTAGGGTATGGATTTTTTTCCCTGTCTGTGGCCTAGTACCAAGTGCCGCTTCACGGGCCCCTGATTTAATGGAAACAGCCAGCATGTCAAAAAACGAGTTGGGGACACCCAAAACATCAAAAAGTCACACAGAAGGGGCCCTAACCATGCATCCATATATGACAAGTTGGGAGGGAGAATTCGTAGAGTTCTGATAAAGAAGAAAATTTGAAACGATGTGTGACCGTCTTCTGCCAATCCTCCCCAGACCCGGTGTTTACCGTGAATGTCAAAGTTAGAAAACATGATGTTTGTGATGGTCTCTGAATGGGAAAAGGCAGAAATTATTTTGTTTAGGCATTTATTTTAAGGCATTTATTGTAAAGTCTTGAACCAAATGCACCATCACTGATTCTAATATTAGACTTGTTATTGATTCTCTGTCATCTGTCTTCTTTCATTGGACGTTTCTGCTGCCTCGACACCTCTAAATGTTAATACATTCTGCCCCTCAGCCTCAATGGTTGCCTCTTGCAGCTGATATGAAAATCTGATCATGACCCAAACAATTTAGAAGCGCATATTAAAGTGCAGTATCTCTTGATTTCTTTTAGGCAAGAAAAGGAAATATTATCTATTCAACATGTACAGCATATTCAAAAAATTTATTAAAGTAATTGCATTAAGGTGCATATTCTTATTAAAATCCACATTTAGATAAAAGTTAATATTCAGACCACATTCAAAATAAAGTCCATATCTAATGCAAATTCATAGTATGTCGACATCATAAATTAAAATCTATAATCAAATTAAAGTCTGCATCCTAGATAATGACCATATTTAAATATTTTTTTTTATTTTATAGCTAAAGTCCATATTTTGATGAAAATTCATAATACAGTCTTTATTTAGTTCAAAGGTTGAGTCAAAAAAAGGTTTTATGTTTGGCAGCAACAGGAATTTCCAGTTTGCATGTCCTGGATAAGGTATAGTTTGTGACAGATGATGTTTTAAACCTTCCTCATGTGTCAGCTGTCTGTTACCATGCCTTATGTTAACGGGTCGGTTTTGACCCACATCTTAAATTATAAAATACACAAATACAATAATTCATTATTTAAATATTATTTTCATCTTTTGATTATCTTGATAAGCATCCTTAAAGTGACATTTGTAAGAGTGATGAGGCTCGACCATGTAAATCAACACCTCCTTTTTTACTGTGTAAAATCATGTGTATATATACATTTATATGTTTTTTCTGATGGAGTAGAGGCGTGAGAATTACTAGTTTACCATTTATGCCAAATCATGTTCAGAATGGATAAAAGAGGATGTGCCATGTTGTCCACTGGTCTGCTATGGGTCTTCAACGGGCCCTACTTAAGGTTGTCCTTTTATAGAGAGGCAAATAGGGTAAAAACACACCTGTCAGCTGGTAAAATGAAACCAGTTAGATCATTTTTCTATATTTGCATATATATATATATATATATATATATATATATATATATATATATATATATATATATATATATATATATATATATGAACATTTATACTGAACAAAAATATAAACACAACTCTAGGTTTAGCTCACATTTGTCATGAGTTGAACTCAAAGATCTAAAACATGTTCTACAAACAAAAAATTACATTTTTTTCTCAAGTATTGGTCTCAAATTACTCAGTAATCTGTCTAAATCTCTGATAGTGAGCACTGCTCCTTAGTTGTGTGGATCCATCTGACCTCACAGGTGTGCAATGTCAAGATGTTGGTCAGACAGCATGATTATTGCACAGGTGTACCATATCAAGATGATGGTCAGACAGCATTATTATTGCACAGGTGTACCATATCAAGATGCTGGACACACAGTATGATTATTGCACAGGTGTGCCATATCAAGATGCTGATCAGACAGCATTATTATTGCACAGGTGTGCCATGTCAAGATGTTGGTCAGACAGCATGATTATTGCACAGGTGTACCATATCAAGATGATGGTCACACAGTATGATTATTGCACAGGTGTGCTATATCAAAATGCTGGTCAGACAGCATTATTATTGCACAGGTGTACCATATCAAGATGCTGGTCACACAGTATGATTATTGCACAGGTGTGCTATATCAAGATGCTGGTCAGACAGCATTAATATTGCGCAGGTGTGCCAAATCAAGATGCTGGTCAGACAGCATGATTATTGCACAGGTGTGCCATACCGAGATGCTAAGAAAATTGCATGATTATTTCAGAGGTGTGCCATATCATGATGCTGATCAGACAGCATGATTATTGCACAGGTGTGCCTTAGATTGGGCACAATAAAAAGGCACTCTGTAATGTGCAATTTTGTTTTATCGGGATGGTCTGGGGACTCAGAAAACCGGTCAATATCTGGTGTGTCCACCATTTGTCTCATGCATTGCAATGCATCTCCTTTGTATAAAGTTGCTCAGGTTGTGGCTTGTGGAATATTCAATGGCCGTAAGAAGTTGCTGGATATTGGAAGAAACTGGAACACACTACAGTATATGCTGATCCAGAGCCATGTAAAATGGGTGACATTTCTGATCTGTTTGCTGGTCATGCAAGAACTGGGGTGATTTCAGCTTCCAAGAACTGTGTGCAGATTCTTGCAGCACGGGGCTGCACTGTCATGCTGCAACAGGAGGTGATTGTCGTATGGCACAACAATAGTCCTCAGGATCTTGTCACAGTATCTCTGTGAATTCAAAACGCCGTCAAAAAAATACACTTTTGTTCTTCATCCATAACATGATTATGGAATATAACCAGACCATAATCGCGTAGACACCACGACAACCTGATGCAACCTGAACACAACTGTATGTGAAGGAGTCGTGTTGCACTGCATGAGGCAAATGGTGACCACACTGGATACAAAACAGCACATTAAAGAGTGGCTGTTAATTGTGGCCAGTCTAAGGCACACCTATGCTATAACCATGCTATCTAATCAGCAACTAGATATAGCACACCTGTGCAATAATCATGCTGTCTGACAAATATCTTGATATGGCACACCTGTGCAATAATCCTGCTGTCTGACAAACATCTTGATATAGCACACCTGTGCAATAATCATGCTGTCTGACAAACATCTTGATATGGCACACCTGTGCAATAATCATGGTATCTAATCAGCAACTTGATATGGCACATCTGTGAGGTGGGATGGATTATCTCAGAAAAGGAGAAGTGCTCACAATTACAGATTTAGACATATTTGTGTACAGTATTTGAAAACAATTTCAATTTTTTGCTTGTAGAAATGTTTCAGATCTTTGAGTTAATCTCATGACAAATGTGAGCAAAAACGAAAGTGTTCTGTGTATATTTTGGTTAAGTGTAAATGTAAAACTTGAACATTTCCCCCTTTTTCGGAATTCAGGCAGCTTTATTAGCGGGATGAATGTCGCCTGACTAACAAGCCTCCTAGTGGTTAGCTGGTGAACTGATGTGGCTCCGGGAAGTTTTTCCAAACCAGACTCAAATTCCTGTGTAGTGAGAAAAGAGAATTTCTGCACAAGAAACCTTCATTCAGCTCAAACAATATCTTAAATTAACTGATAAAAATAAAGATAAATAAAAATTAATATGCAAATTATTTATACAAGCATAAATAAAAATAAGGTAACTCTTGAGGGCTTCTCCATGTTTGCAGAAAAAGTAATTTTTACATTAAGGAAATAAAAATATGTGCTTAAAATAAGTTTTCTTTTTCAAATTAGAACTTTTTTAGTTATAGAATAAGTTATAGAATATTCACGTGCATGTTGACATCCTTCTTAAGAGTGCACACATTTCTTTACCAGTCACTAGGTGTCTTCGCCAGCTAGCTAATATATTAAAAAGCATTTTTCAAATAAAGGAAGTGAATAAAGTTTACTGTATTTGTGATGCCATTAATCGTTCATGCAATCATTGTTGCACAGATGAAACCAGAGTTTCTCAGTTGGGGACTTTTTTATAAAATACTGCTTAGCACAAAAACGTTCAATCTGTGGTTTAATAAATTTAAGTATTTTTTTGCGAATGCATAATAAATCTACCGTTTTATAAAGAAGTCTCCAAGTCCTTAGCACTCATTGCCCTGTATGTTTTAGATTTTTCTTATGCAGGGCTGTGGGATTTGATGACTTTAATTGAGAAACAATAACTCAAGGAAATCATGTTAGTGTTTAGAAATAAAGCCTGTTCTGCAGGATCACACTTTCTCACATGATATTGACAGAAATGTTCCGCCTCTCTTACCTTTGTCTGCTGAAGTGTGAGGACGCCCTGGACTTCTTGTTCTTGGAGCAGCCGTATAGTCCTGCTCAGACTGTCACCATGTGTGTTACCATTGTTTTGTGAAAACAAGAATAAATATAACTTCTTCACTTTAAAGTGCTGTGGGAGTCTATGTGCTGCTTTGTTGTGTGTTGAGCAGTCGCTGTGAACAGGCTGATGCTGGGTGAGGTGTTCCAGAAGAATGAACGGAGACGCTGAGGTACCACAGGACCTCAGCGTTTGTCTTCTGGCACTACATTCAGGCGACCTGAACTTCTGTGGATTTTAGTTACAGAGGACGGGTGTGCCACCTCGCTTAAAAAAACCAGGGACATCTTAGAGACTATGATGGGCTATTAGGGACATTTTTGGTACATTTCCTTACAAAATCCCCAATACCTTTGGGACATCGTTGACCTTCCTTTTATATTTTCAATGGTTAATAGACATAATTCCATCTCTGAATCATCAAAGCATGGGGAAAAAAAAGAGATTTTCTGAATCTCATCAGTTCTCCTGGACAGGAAGGATGCTTCTGAGAAGATGTAGGAGCTCAACTTCGCAGGCTTAAATCTGAGCCTCATGGTAAATCCAGTTGTTTTTTTATTCAACTTTTTACAAGTGTAGACCAAAGCTGGGCTAATTTCCGTACAGGCAGTAAGATGGCTGATGTCAGGATTCAATCCAAGACATTTATGCGATTTTTTTTCAACTTCCAATGCACAATTCTGTCTTTGTTGCTAAGAATTTACTTCGCTCCTGATTGAAGGATTACTTATACAAACCTATTTTTTGTCATTTAAGAGAAAATCAGTTACAAATCAATAGTTATAAGGAATTACAGTTTTTTT
>NC_050525.1:14816034-14818785 GCF_002922805.2 Oryzias melastigma
CCAACAAAAAAAATAAAAATAAGATGACTGCTATTTAGTTTAAAAAAACAGTTAATTTTAGTTTTATGGGACAAAAAAATTAAGTTTAACTTTTATGTTAGTCTTTGATTTTTTTATTGGTTTGCAGTGATTGTGCTTTAATTTTGAAAATCTTTGTGGTTTTTCTTATGAGACAAATAGAAGTTGGAGCATTATTTTTAAAAGTTTCAATTTATTTTCTTTACAAAACAGTAATTGATTTTATTTTCACAAAAATAGTATTCTAAGAGCTCTAAAGAGTTTTGAGCAGTTGAAGGGCTAATAATAGCCACATGGGGGCAGTCATTTTCAATTTCACTGAAGGTTTTGAGACAGAAGAGATGACTGGATATAAATATGGGTGGAAAAGTTGAATAATGCCCACATGAATTCATAAATATCCTGTTACAAACTGGCAACCTGTTTAGGGTGTACCCCAACAGCGGCTGGGACAGGCTCCAGCAACCTTAAAAGTGATTCAGCGAGTTTAGAAAAGAGATGGATGAATAAAATGTTGAAAATATTGAAGGATGGATGAAGGGTGGATGAACGTATGAATAGACAGATAAACAGACAAACACACAGGTAGAGGAATGGAGGTGAGGAAAAGTGGATGAAGGACAGGACAGGACAGAACAGAACTATGGATGATTGGACGAATAGACCAAAGGACAGAGGATTTTTCATCAAATCCATCATTGTAACAATCTTGATCATCCATAATTGCTAATGGACCTTCATGAAGAAGTAGTTATACTTCATTACTATAGTAAGCATGAAAAGTCCAAATGATATCACCTTGACTATCAGCAATGCAAATTTATTCTCTTTAGAGGTCATTTCTAAACCTAATTATATCTCAAAACCACTGCATACTACTATAATATTTTATTTTGGTATCTACAGATGACATTTGACGCTTCTGAATGAAACCAAATGTCAAGCGATGGGGCTCATGGGAATTGTAGTTTTAGTGGATTGAAAAAAAATGACAATTTTTCTCTAATAGTCAGGAGGATATTACCCAAATATGTTTGAAATATTTTTCTAAAAAAGCTGTTTGAGTGAAAGTTTCTTCCTTTAATACATATATCTTGGTGATTTGTAAATTTAAAAATTATAGTAGGTGATATGGTTTTAGCAGAAGGAGGAAACACCTGAAAATCCAGGTTAAACAAGCTTACAAGTTTAAAAGAATAAAAGTTGCAGTTGGAAATCGCTTATTGTCTCCTTCACCATTTTCTTACTTTTTAATGATAAATAAATTACCTAATATTTTTTATATTTAACATAATAAAATCTCAAAGTTTGGAAATTTGCTTTATTTTATTTAAAAAAAATCTTTTTAAGTCTGTGGAATTATTAAACGCATTTTACGCCTTTTATTCTTCATTTCGGAAGTTCTGTCCTCTTCTGCTGCTTCACAAACACACAGAGCTCCCCCTACTGGCTCCTCGTGTTACTGCAGGGCAGATGAGGTCCGCGAGCGCAGGACTCTTTCAGCTCTTTCTGCTGCAGACAGTGAACTTTTTCTGGACTAGAAGTGAACATCTCGTAGTTTCACAGCCCGACGTGTTTTTTCTATCTTTTAAAAGAAAATAACAGGGGCTGGTATGTCTTTTGTGGAGCTCCCCGGCTCCGTGGGAGTCGTGTTTGCGCCGCTGCCCGCAGTAGCGGAGCGCAGTCGGAATAAAGAGCGCCTGGAGGCCAGCCTGTCTGCACTGTATGAGCTGGAGCTTCTCAAGCAGAGGCAGGAGACTCTGGTTCTCGGAGCTCTGCTCCTCGGGGACTCTCCTCTGCCAGGACGACCACCAAGCGGCACCAGAACCCCGGGGGGGCACACGCTCCAAACGGTAAGTTTTACAGAGGTTTGGTGAAAGAGTTTCAGTCAGAAACCTGAAGGGAACTTTCTGCAGCTCGTGCTGTGCAAAACTTTTAAAATGTAGGGGAAAAAAGTGACAATTTTCTTGTTATTCATTTTTAAAGTGCAGATTATGTTTTAATGACGTTGGTTGTGAAAGTTTGAGATGGACAGAAATAAAACTAGAAAAACAACAACAACAACAACAACAAAAAGAAAATAGTCTGCAAAACTGCCTGCTAAAGTCGAACTGTTCAGCTTATGGAAGCTAAAATAAAAGCTGCAATTGAGTCAATTTTTTTAAGGTTAAGCATCTATAAAGGGATAGCAAAGTTACTAAAACCAGGGACGGAACTAGAACATTTTAGGGTTATATGGGGGGACTTTGGAAGGGGGGCAAAAGAGAGCACCCCAGTGGATTACAAATAAATACAATGATTGTTTATTGTTGATTATGTATTATTATTATAATTAAAATAGAGATTTCCAAAAATAAGAATTTCCTCTTCCCATAGCAGGGTGCTGACGGCCCAGAAGGCCCTGCATGATGGTTGACTGTATGGGTTTTTTGCATTAATTTTTTTTTTTTAAATCATGGCTATGAGACAGATGAAAGCTAACCTTTGGCTAATTCTGACTTTTTTTCTAAAACCCATATTTAATCGTGTGTTTTTCAAAGTGTGTTTTACAGAACAAACAAACAAAAAAACTATTATTGTTATTTTTCCCAAAACAGGGGCATTGCAAAGAATTTAGGGGGCTCAGGATTTTATTTTACTTTTGCTATGTTTGTCATGTTTAAATAAAGAAGTTTGTTTTGATAGTTTCCTAATATTTGTCAATAATGATACTAATATTGACTCAAAAATGGG
>NC_050525.1:14818818-14831217 GCF_002922805.2 Oryzias melastigma
CCCTTTGATCCCCCTGTAGTTCCAGCCCTGTTGATGGATGGATGGGTGAATTTAATTCTTGAAAAATAAAAAAATCTGTCTCGTTTAAATCATTTTTTAAATAGATACAATTGATCTTACATTTTATATCTTTTTTTTTAATATAAAAAACAAACTCCTAAACTTATAAACGTTGCTGAGATTTCTGCAGAAGTCAAACTGAGGTGTTGATTTGACTGTAAAGCTCCGGCAGGAAAACCAGATCACGTCTGAAGTGGCCGTTGACAAAATCAACCTTTTGTTGGAAGACAGGAAACGAAGGACTTTGGATGATTTAAAGCTGTAGAGGATCATTAGAGTGAAGTGTAGCTGCAGAGTCTGAGGCTCTCTGCAGCTTCAACGCCTCACTTCTGTACATGAAAATGCCAACATATTGACATGCTAAGAATGCATGCTAAAAGACAGGATATTTCTAGAAAAGGAGAGGTTTCTGAATTCTCTAGGACTTCTGCATTTTTCATCCATTACTCAAAGTGCAGGAGGAGTTGTTTGACAGTTTAAAGAAAAAAACAGCAATTTTGTCTCATTTCAGTCACTCATTCACTTTTCCCAAATGCATGCCTTCCTGCAAATGTAGCCATTTACAAAGAAGAAAACAGACCTTCCAACAGCATAAGATGTAGAAGAAGCAAAACAAAGATTTATTTTGTTTGTTTTCTTAGTGTAATTCAAGTCTCATGCAGGAATTCTAAATTTCTTTGTAAGATAAAAACCAAATGGTGCTCATGGTACCAGTTTGAGAGGTGAAGAGTTCTACTTTTAATTCAAAATCTTTTTTATTCTTTTAATTAACTAACTAAAATAAAACTTTTCTAATACACTGATGCTAAAATTCAACAAACTACGTAATACAGAACTAAAGAAGTGGTTTCAAATGGCAGGTTCACTTAAAAAAAATCTAAATAAACTAACATTTACATCATGAAACAAAGATTTAATTTGCCTACTAGCTTATTTTAGTTCGACCTTTGTTATATTGATGTCCTTTAAAATGATCGTTCACGCTAAAAGGGCTGTAAGACACACCGGTTTCTCCTGATGGAGAAACAGACTGCTGTGGTGACTGTGTTTAACATTGTTCTGTTGTTCCTCCTGTTTTAGAGTCGTCTGCAGGGCACCCACGCTGACTCCAGGTCGTCTTTAGAGGAGCAGGTGGCAGACCTGAAGATCAACTCTGAGGTCAAGTTGGTCGATTCAGATAAAGTGGAGGATAAGCCCTTCACTTCAGGTAAATGAATCTACTCTACCAATAAAAAATGACTTAAGGAGGCCGGCCCTTGAGGCCTGCAGTTTGAAACCCCTGATCTAAGGCCATATGCTTTATTTACCACATGTGGTGCATTCAAGAACGTGCTGTATGCACTTTTATGAACACACATTCAGCTGTTCACACCAAACACGTAGCGGCAGGGAAGAGGATTCTTCTTTTTTTGGGTTTTACTGATGTTCGTCTGCCTCCTACAATGGTCACAGCAGAGCAAATCTTGCTCCAGGTATTTTTGTTTTCAAAGCTCTGTTTCTATAAATGTCTTAGAATCATATTAATCTGACCGGGCACAAATAATAATAATAATAATAATACATTTTATTTATATGGCGCCTTTCTTGGCACTCAAGGTCGCCTCACAGTACATAAAAGCTTAAAAACACAACAATAGCATAAAAACAAACAGCTAAAAAAAAAACACAACAGTAAATCAACAGTTAAAATTACAGGAAAGTGTCAGGTATTGAATGCAGTCCGAGAGAGGTAAGTTTTCAGGTGTTTGGAGAATTGGGAGAGTGAGTCCATATTTTGTAGATCAGAGGGGAGGGAGTTCCAGCTGTAGGACGGGTGTAATATGCTGAATGGAGGGGGTTTGGGTTATTATCCGAGCAGCTGAGTTCTGGACCAGTTGAAGCTTACGGAGGGTTTTCTGAGGAAGTCCAGAGAGAAGGGAGTTACAGTAGTCGATCCGGGAGGTGACGAGACTGTGGACCAGGGCAGCTGTGGAGTGAGGGGTGAGAGAGGGACGGAGACGACGGATGTTGCAGAGATGAAAGTAAGCGGTCCGGGTGATGTGGTTGATGTGGGCAGAGAAGGACAGAGTGCTGTCAAGGATGACACCCAGACTCTTAACCTGAGGGGAAGGGGATATGGAGGAGTTGTCGAGGGAGAGAGACAAATTACAGTTTTTACTGAGGATGGATTTTGTGCCAACAATGAGAAGTTCAGTCTTATTGTAGTTTAATTTAAGAAAGTTTGCTGTGAACCAGGACTTGACTTCATGTAAACATTCGGATAGGGAGGAAGGTGGAAAAGTGGAGCCAGGTTTGGAGGAGATGTAGAGCTGGGTGTCATCCGCGTAGCAATGAAACTGGACGTTGTGCTTCCGAAAAATGTAACCGAGGGGGAGAAGGTAGATGATGAAGAGCAGGGGCCCCAGGACAGAGCCCTGGGGCACACCTGTGGTGACGGGGGCCACGGGAGAGGTGAATGATTTTAACTGGATGAACTGGGTGCGACCGGAGAGATAGGAATGGAACCAGCTGAG
The DNA here is from genome assembly GCF_002922805.2 of Oryzias melastigma. Classification (NCBI taxonomy): domain Eukaryota; kingdom Metazoa; phylum Chordata; class Actinopteri; order Beloniformes; family Adrianichthyidae; genus Oryzias; species Oryzias melastigma. The sequence continues at coordinate 14,821,392 of NC_050525.1, forward strand.
GGGTAGGTTGGTGATGCCAATATTAGAAAGTCTGTCCAGAAGGATGGGGTGGGAGATGGTGTCAAACGCCGCACTCAGATCTAGCAGGAGGAGGATGGAGATTGAACCGGCGTCTGCAGCAAGGAGGAGGTCATTGGTGATCTTGAGGAGGGCTGTTTCTGTACTGTGGAGGGGACGGAAACCAGACTGGAGCTGTTCATATAAATTGTTGCTGGAGAGATGAGCACGGAGTTGGTTGGCAACAGTTTTTTCCAGAATTTTTGAGATGAATGGGATGTTTGATATTGGGCAGAAATTATTGAGGTTGGAGGGGTCTGAACCAGGTTTTTTAAGTATGGGGGTGACGAGTGCTGATTTGAGAGTAGAGGGGACAGTTCCAGTCTTAAGTGAAGCGTGAATGATGCTGGTGATGAGCGGGGACAGAGAAGGGAGAGCAGCCTTGACCAGAGCAGTGGGTATAGGATCAAGCTGACAGGAGGAGGTGTTGGATTTGTTAATAAGTTCAGTAATTTGATTGACTGACGGGAGGTTAAAATCAGAAAATAAGTGTGGTGGGGGAGTCAGAGCAGCAGGGATTGTATTTTGGGTTAAGGAAGGCTGAAGTTGCTGGTGGATTTGCTCAATTTTGGATGTGAAGAATGATGCCAAGGTGTTACAAAAATCTAGGGAGTACAGGTGGGGGGGGGAGTGAATTTGGACACGTTGTTGTTTTGGAGAGGAGAGAGAAAAGGGCTTTTGTGTTTCCTACTGAGGAGTTTACTAGACCGGAAAAATAAGTGATTTTTGCTTTGGAGATGGAGTCATTGTAATGAGAAATATGGTTGGTGTACATTTGCTTATAGACAGTTAGACCGGTTTTTTTGTATAATCTCTCCAGTTGTCGTCCTTTGGCTTTCAGTTGTCTGAGATTTGAGGTGTACCAGGGTGCAGAATTGGGGAATGTGATGGACTTGGATTTGAGTGGAGCAAGACTGTCCAGGAGATCTTGGAGGTTACAGTTGTAATATGACAGTAGTTCATCTGGAGTGGAGAGACTGTCAGTGGGGGGGAGGGTGTTGATAAGTGAGGATAAATTGTCCAGGTTGATGTCCTTAATATTCCGGAAGGTGATAGTACGTGGAAGTTTGGATTTGGAGAGAGAGAGGTTGACTTTAAAGGATAATAGCATGTGATCTGAGGAGGGGAAAATATCCGGTTTACAGTCCAGAGGGGAAACACCTGAATAGCAGAGAAGGTCCAGAGCATGTCCATTTTTATGGGTGGGGAAGTTGACGTGTTGATGAAGACCAAAGCTGTCCAGGCAGGATGTGAAATCTTTAGTGAGGGAGTTGCTGACACAGTCCAAGTGGATATTAAAATCCCCCAGAATTATTAAATTAGGTGACAGTGTGGAGAGGTGAGTTAAAAATCAGAAAAATCCGTCATAAAATCCTTATTTGGTTTTGGGGGCCGGTAGATGGTGGCAACGACAGTTGGCGTTGATCCAGATATCTGGCATACAGTTGCCTCAAATGATTGACAGGTGGGGACAGTCACGGGCGCAACCCTCCAGTTCTCACGGAAGATCATAGCAAGCCCCCCCCCCTGCGCCCTGAGACGCGGGGGTGCGTAATGTAAACGTACCCCGGAGGAGTCGCGTCGTTTATGGAGGTGAAGTCATTCGGCTGCTGCCAGGTTTCTGTTAAACACATGAAGTCCAAGTGTTGATCGATGAGGAGATCTCTGATGAGGTGTCCCTTGCTCGTGAGCGAGCGGACGTTGAGGAGACCGAAGTTGGCGGTGGTGCTGGAGAGCTTTGCAGCAGCGTTGTTGTTAGCCGCCGGGGCCAGACGAGCTAGCGCGCTGGAGTCTGCGCGGCGGCGGGAGTTCCTCAGAGGATGCCGTGTAGAGGACCAGAAAGACCGGATTGAGTTGGAGGTACCATCCTGCAGGATCCGTCGGGAGCCGCGGTGAATGTATCTCCGGCGGGGCTGATACAGGATGTCCGGGTGCTGGAGTAACGCTGGCGGAGGAGCATCAAGTGGAGTCGGGCGGAGTTTGGCGAAGTCGAGGGCAGAGTACTGGAGGAGAGCTGTCAGTGGAAGCTTGACCAGAGACAGGATGGTCCAGGCGAGTAAAATCCACACCGAGTTGATCCACATAGTTGCAGACGTGAGGGGAACCGAGCAGGCAGGCTAGCTCACACTCACGACTGAATGTTGGTCTGAACCAGACGTGATCAGATCAAGGTGACAGACCACAAGTTGGTGGAAAAAGTGGTAACAAAAATAATCCACGACTTGGCCACAAAAAGGTCCACTGTCATTATTTTAAATTGGCTTAATTACAGTCCAGTGGAGCAGCGGCAGCCAGAGACGCGCCAGCGTTCACCCACACCGGAAGTAGAATTTACCATTTCAAATCACAATCATTTCGCCGTATGAAAATCCCATCTGGGGACTAATGCGGCAAATTAGCTCTTGTTGAAAGCATCATGATAAGGACATGGGACTGCTGCTCTGCTGTATGCCTATGTTTTTATATCCGTCTCTACTAAATAAATAAATTCAAATTCCATTAATCTTTTCTTCGTGATCATGTTTACAACAATTGGTACGTTTTGAAGCGGACGCTACTAACACGTCACTACCAAATCTGAGTTCCTGATTGGTCACATTTCTGCGTTGCTGCGATTAAGTATGAAAAGGTTCAACTCTTGACCGGACTCAAAAACTTGTGTAGCAACATCTGAGCACAAACTTGTGGTCTACGTGGGTTTGCATTGACATTTTATCAAAGGTGGCTGCTCAAACATGAGTCAACCTGTAGTCAAACCCACCCATACAGGGGGTTAACCCGTACGCCTTTGGGTTCCCTGTGAAAGGTCACTGAGGGGAGTAGCCACATCTTAAGAAGAGCGTATGTCTTTTAGTTTCCTTGAGGCTTGTGCGATCGGCAAATGTGTCAAAGTCAAGGCCCAGGGGCCGGATCCGGCCCTCCAGATAATTTTATTTCATTGTTATTAATGGCCCGATGTTATCTTGCGCTTATTTCTAATTTTTATAATTATGACAAAATATATTTTTATAGAGAGTAAATTATTAAAAGTTATTTAAGGTTTAAATTGATTTATTCTGGAATAATATTCCTGCCTTTTTATTATTCATTTTGTTAAAAAGTTACAGTTTAAAAGTTTTGAAAATGGGCATTCTGCTAGTTTTTTGGACTATTTTAGCATTTACTAAGACTTTTTAGGCTGTTTTGGAGTTTAGCTAATATTTTAGCTACATGCTAGCTGTTTTGGCTAATTTAGGCTTTTTTTTTGTTTGTTTTTTAGGCTGTTTTTGAGTTAGGCTAATATTTCTACGCTAGCTGTTTTGGCTAATTTAGGATTTTTCAGTTTTTAGGGTATTTTGAAGTTTAGCTATTTTTCAGCTACATGCTAGCTGTTTTGGCTAACCTTTTTTTTGTTTGTTTTTTACACTTATTTGGCATTTAACTAATATTTTATAGGTTGTCAGATGCAGCGTTTTTAGCTATCAGCTCTAGCATCTTCAGCGGCCAAATTCAGCTTACAGCATTCACACTAGCATTATCACATAATGCTATATATGTAGTTCATCATGATGTTAAAAAGTTACAGTTTTAAAGTTTTAAAACTTTAGTTTTAGTGTGTTCAATAAATGTTTATCCTTTTTGGCCCGCGACCTAAGGTGTGTTTTGGATTTGCCCCCTTGTGTGCTTGAGTTTGACACTCCTGCCTCAAGGGCATCATGAAAATGGAACGTACAATTGTCAAGCATGTGGTAAGCGTATCATGAAAGTTTTGATGTTGTGGCACAGTGGCCTCACACCACCCTAACAAATTCTTTGCACAGTGCACGGTGTTCGGGGGTTCAAAAACTAATAAAACCTGCATGACACGCCTGTGTCATCCTTACATGTCGTTTGAGTGTTCGCTAGGACCTATCGACCGCAGCAGAGAAAAATATGTATGAACATTTTCCACAGGTTCACCGATCGTTCCTTGACCTTGATATCTCATCAACCACAGGTTTTCCCATTGTTTGCCCGAGGACAGTCTATCCACCCATAAGGACAGTTGTAACTAAAGCACAAGAGGTTGAAGAATGTTGTTGGTGTCTGTTTACATGTGGTTTTAACAGCAGGGGAAGACGTTACAGTAGAGAAACAGCACGAGATGGAAACAACGGAGTGATCATTACAACAGCTGTTAAATAATGAGCAACAGTTTGTGCAGATGGTTGTTGGCTTTACACACCAAATTAGTCCAAGAGAAAGAAGGAAACAGTATTTAAAGTGTTATGAAAAACACATGCTGTGTTACTGTTCACTCTGAACTGTTGCTGATACCAGCGGATGTACTTATAGTTGGAAGAACTTTGGTCCGGAGTGTGGAAGCAATGCCAATTCTTGCAAATTTTGCTACAGGCTTTTTTTCACAGCTCTATTCTTATATATGATAGACTTGGTGTTTAGGACGAAGAGGCTGAGAGGTTAGGATCCATATGCAAACGGTTTAATGGAACAGAACAAGGGCAAGACATAGACTGTGTCAAAAAGGCAGGCAATGGACAAAAACACAGAGGCAAGGCAGAGGAAGGAACAAAACAAGCGTGGGTCAGAAACGCGGAGGATCAAACTAGGGAAAACCTGCTCAGACTGACGGGTAAACACGATCACGACTTCACACTGAAGTTGAGGCTGGAGTGGGTATAAATGCTGGTGGTTCTGATGAGGATGATGATGATCGGCTGTGCATGGAGTAGACTGAAGCGGTGGCTGATGGGAGTTGCTGAAGATGTTTAGTACTCAGGAGAGGGGTCCCTTTGGTGGTCGGAAGAGGACATGGATGAGTGAGTCCTGACAGTGTCCAACCATCCATCCACTTTCTAAACCACTTTGTCTTTTTCGAGGTCTACTGGAGTCTAACCTGGCTACTTCTGCACAAAGACAGGATATACCCTGGACAAGTTGCCAGTTTGTCACAGGGCCATAATCACACACCTTCACGAAATTTAGAGTAACCAATTAACCTACGAAGCATGTTTTTGATGGTGGGAGGAAACTGGAGTCTCCATAGAAAACATACAAACTCCAGACAGAAAAGTCCCAAGTTGATGGTTCTGTTTCATGTCCCTAGCCGGGACTTGAACGAGGGGCCTTCTTGCTGTGAGGCAAGTGCGCTAACCACTACGCCAACGTGCAGCCGACTTGGTGTCAAATTATTAATTTCGCCTTTGTGATGAATTTTAAAAGTTGGCCCTTCTGTAAATGAAAAAGTCTCTATCAATACGTCTCTACTTAATCCAAGTCCCTGTTTGATCAAAGTTCAACTGGTTTAACTTTCAACGCACATTCAATGGCTGCACATGTTTGTACGTTAAGCCCAAAAACTGACTTTAAAATTTGCATAGTTGCACAGTTCTCTGTTTGCATTGCTGAGTGAGCACAAAAGTTTTGTATGCAGAAGCACGAACACACTCGCATTTACTTAGATTTTTCATTGGAAGGGGTTGCTTCACTTCGAATTGCCGAAGCCGATGTGAACATAGCATCAGAGGCTTTAAGCAAGATGGTAATAATATAAAAGTTTAAGAGCATAAACACTCAGTATGAAAGTTTTCTTTATTGTGGTTGGCAGAAATTCATGTTGGAAGTTATCCAGATCCTGGAAAGGGAAGAGTGACACAAAGCCCGGACAAATACAGACCAGGTATTACTGGAAAAGTAAAATAAGGTCTCCTCATCTGGTTCTTAAATTTTGTTATTTCCTAGGTATTTATTAAGTGGCTTTATTGTCTTTTTGTTGTCACGGAACCTGATTTATGACTTTAGTTATTTTATAATTCTCATAAATGGAAAAATGCTGGTAATTTTCCTCATGTTTTCTGCTTCTCAGGTGACGTTGAGCCACACAGATGTCCTGAACCAGATCACCACCTCGTCCTCCCGTGTTCTCTCTCAACCCCGCAGAAAAGCCGGATGACAAAGAGGGAAAAAATACTTCTGTCAGAGCCAGCAAGACAACCCACGGTTTCTGAGGATACGATACACGAACCCAGTCGCCAGAGTTATGAGCAGCCCCCCAAAACAGAGACTTTTGGGCTTATCCAGGGCCAGGCTCCTCCCATGAGGTCCTCTAAACCCCGCACCAGCCTGACAAATGAAGCTAGAGTGGTCAGTGTGTTGAAACAAACTAGCTTGTGCTGCAAAGATGAGTCATCAAGAAAGGTTTCCCTGAAAGAGACATCTCAGTGCTCGGAGAAAGCATTTCTCCAGGGTACCCTGCTGCTGGATCAGGCACACCATCAAAGGATGGGATGTCCAGAAGAGGCATCGTCAACTGATCACCAGCTAAACGTCTTGCATCAGCCGGGGTTTTGTCATAAACCTAGACAAGCTTCGATTATAAACACCCCTAAATCTGTCTCACTTGACCATCCAAACAGTAGAGGATTGCACACACCCCAGCATTCAAGCAAGATGGATTCACCCCAACATTTCAAGGACTACCCATCCCCTCCGGCTCTGACGAGAGTTCATGAGAGATCCCCTCTGGAGGAGCAGCTGGTCAATGCAGAATATGTTCCAGCTCATCCCTGTCAGAATTCCTCCCGAGCACATCACGTCTTGAGCCTTCACAAGGATACAGAAGTCTCCAAAATCAACCAAAGCGCCCATTCCTTAGACTCATGCCTCCATCAGGAACTGCATTCTGACCCGCCGCACGTCCAACACTCCAAGTCCAACGTGAGCCCAAAGAAATGCCGATCAAATGAAGACAGAAGTAGTTTCGGCAAGAAAGTAGTCAAGAAGGCATCTAGATCCCAGGTACAGAGCAACCCTCAAAGAGTTTCTGATCGCAAGAGCAGCTCCGTAGACAGAGACGGTGGACGAAGCGGAAGCTTTGGAAAGGGAAATCGCAATTCTCAATCCAGGATCAAGAGACAGCAGCAGAGTGGATACAAGCGCTGCCAGTCGACCCAGGAGCTCAGCCAAGACGAGGCTGATCACGCCGCCGTCCCGCAACCCGTGCAAAAGCCTGTACCATCAAACCAAAGGGACCATTTCGTGAGGCGTGTGCGAAAATCCCGGCCCACACACGCATCAGTGACGTACTACCAGTACTCCTACCACCACCAGGCTCTGGAGTGTCGGTTTGAGAAGGACAAAGGGTTGTGTCAGACAAACGAGGACGAGTCTGAGTCTTCGGCCAGTGAGCCGGACCCAACAGAGTCCAGCTCCTTATCAAGTGACTCAGATGAAAGCGGGGGGTTGGTTTGGCCCCAGCAACTTTCTCCCCAACCCTCCCCCGCGATGCCTCCTGCCCCCTCCCCTGGAGCACCTCTGCAGCCCAAAGCATTTGTAAAAATCAAAGCCTCCCACGCTTTGAAGAAGAAGATCTTGCGCTTCCGCACTGGTTCACTCAAAGTAATGACCACTGTATGAAGGCTTAGACCTACAATGTACAATAACAAAGACATTAGCAGTCATCCACTATAGCTTATTGGTTGGTTGTTTTGAGTTAGTCTTAGCTAATGAGGTGTCAAAAGACCAATACTATTAAACTGACACACATATAATTTCTAATTTTGTCAAAGCAGGATTAATGTTCTTATATCTGCCTTCTAACTTGGCTTTAGCACTAAACTTTCCAATTGTTGTATCGTTTGTATCTGCAAAAACTCTTGAGTCCACCATTTTCAAATGTAATTGGGTAGTTTACTTGTTCTAATCCTTCTCCTTTTGGGAGAAGAAATTGGGAAATATATTATATTTGTTCATATTGCTCAGAGTGATGAGCACAATTTCTTCACTGATAATGAACTAATTTCTGTTTATTTATTAAGTGCCAATTCAAACCATTTAAATACGTGTAATCTGTTTTAGTCTGGATGAAACCTGTAAGTCTAAAACATTGTTTCCACTGAGTGGTCCGGTTCGGTATTTTGAGTGTTTCCATTAGGAGCGGGTATTGATTATAATATCCAGAAACAATTCGATTCGATTCACAAGAGCCTGAACCGATTCGATTCTGATTTTGTTTTTTTCTTTCGATTCTTCAATTTAATTCAAATTTGAGTTTACACATTTATGCACATTTGTTTAAAAATGCATTAATAATCTACTATATGATTTGAAGATATTTATATTAATCTGATACAGTTCACATACTGTAAATGTATTAGTGAAATAATAAGATTGTTAATAGCATACAGTGTTACATGGATTCTCAAAAGGAGAAGTTCAAACAAAAATGTTCAGATCATGAACATTGTAAACATTGTTCTGCTTCTCCTGGAGAGCGTTTCAGTTTGGCCACTAGGTGGCGATGGTGCTATAACATTACACCTTATTCCAGAAGAAGACCGTATGAGGAAAAAAAACGTGTTTTAGACCATAAATTGTTTCTTTTAAAAATATTTCCATAAAAGAGTTTGGAAAATTCATGACTATGTTTAGGTCGACTGAGTGTTAGCATTAGCCGTCCTATGGGAAATTCCATAAAACGTTAGCATCAAGCTAGCGGGCTTTAGCTTTATGTGCTAAATTGATTTATATTTTTTATGAATTGATTTTTGATTTTTTAAGCTTATATCGATTCTAATCGATAAATTGATTTTACTAACCCAGCTCTAGTTTCTATTATAAAATGGACCCTTTAAACAGTACTCTTGGGGGGGCCCTCCATAGGTTTTACGTCCCTTGAAAAGTGGAACAGAACAGTTGGGGCGGAGCTGCTTTAGCCACCCACTGATTGGCAGCAAGTGATGACGACATTAGAACACGCCCATACATCACAAATTTAAGCTAGTGTGTCCAATGTTTGTAAGTATTCGGGTTTTTTGTTGTTTCCTGTTTACTCTTTTGGTTACAAGTCTAAAGTACTTGCAAACAACAGCCAGTCCTGGTCTGCATTGAAACTCACAACCTTCTTTGCCATCCTTTGGCAACGGTGTGATAGAGGGGCAGCTAGCGGTACGCTAGCAGTCTACACCACCCGCCAGAATTAACTGGACCGTACTGTACCGGACAGCCCAGTGGAAACGAGACTTAAATTTTCCAGTGCGCTTCACAGTTGGCTAAAAAAAGGCCATTTGAGCACATGAAATGATCATTTCCTGGATGGGTATCAGTGGTATTAGTGCTGTGATGGGCTTAAAGGAATGAGCCTATCCCCCTAAGAAGTCCTTCATTCACAGCCACAGTTTCTAAATGACTTTTAAGACTCACTTTTATCATCTTTTGATCTATTGTAAAATTGTTCCCCGTGGTCTTTTATTTATGAGTATGTAACCTGTGTCGTTTTCTTGGACACAGTTTCTGCGGAGCTGCAAGAGTTCATTAGAAGTTCGCTTCTGAGTTGTGGGTGAGACCATTGGCGACCCCACCCCCTCTTCCTCTCCCCGTTGCTGTGAGTTCTCTGTTTGATTAGGAAGACTGTGCCGTATTTTTACATTACAAATAAGCTATTTTTAGCTTTGTTCTCTTAGTATGTGTCCTCTATTAGAAAAAATACTTCAAGAACATGTTAAAAACACTAAAAATACTATTTTCATCCAAGTGGGTCTTTAGAAAATAAGATTACAAATACAAGTGGCGTTTCAACCATGGTAGTGATAGAACATACCAGAAGAAGACTGCACTGCATTTTGCAAAATTTACAATGACAATAAAGTTTTTTTAATTTAATTGAAAATACAAGCAGGTTAGTTTAAACATGAAAACTTTTTTTTTACCTAAGTCTATTTTTTTCTGTTTTTAAAACTATTTTTACTGTTGTGTAAGTGCTTTTTTGGAATGTTTTTTTTTTTTTTTTTTT